>NC_061508.1:323595497-323793218 GCF_022539505.1 Lolium rigidum | reverse complement strand
ACTATTAGTATACTATGCATGAGGCTTGCAACTTGTAAGATATAATTTACATAATACATATGCTTTATTACTACCGTTGACAAAATTGTTTCTTGTTTTCAAAATCAAAGCTCTAGCACAAATATAGCAATCGATGCTTCCCTCTGCGAAGGGCCATTCTTTTACTTTTATGTTGAGTCAGTTCACCTATTTCTCTCCATCTCAAGAAGCAAACACTTGTGTGAACTGTGCATTGATTCCTACATACTTGCATATTGCACTTGTTATATTACTTTACATTGACAACTATCCATGAGATATACATGTTACAAGTTGAAAGCAACCAGCTGAAACTTAATCTTCCTTTGTGTTGCTTCAATGCCTTTACTTTGAATTATTGCTTTATGAGTTAACTCTTATGCAAGACTTATTGATGCTTGTCTTGAAGTACTATTCATGAAAAGTCTTTGCTTTATGATTCATTTGTTTACTCATGTCATTACCATTGTTTTGATCGCTGCATTCATTACATGTGTTTACAATAGTATGATCAAAGTTATGATGGCATGTCACTCCAGAAATTATCTTTGTTATCGTTTACACTCGGGACGAGCAGAAACTAAGCTTGGGGATGCTGATACGTCTCCGACGTATCGATAATTTCTTATGTTCCATGCCACATTATTGATGATATCTACATGTTTTATGCACACTTTATGTCATATTTGTGCATTTTCTGGAACTAACCTATTGACGAGATACCGAAGGGCCAGTTCCTGTTTTCTGCTGTTTTGGTTTCAGAAATCCTAGTAAGGAAATATTCTCGGAATCGGACGAAATCAACGCCCAGCATCTTAGAAATACACGAAGCTTCCAGAACACCCGGGAAGGACCAGAGGTGGGCCACAGGGGCCCCAGGAGGGTGGCCGGCGCGGCCCAAGCCCTGGCCGCGCCGCCATACCCCCTCACCGCCTCGTCGCCCCTCCGACTCCGCCTCTTCGCCTATATAAAGGTCCTCGACCTAAAACCTCGATACGGAAAAGCCACGGTACGAGAAACCATCCAGAGCCGCCGCCATGGCGAAGCCAAGATCTGGGGACGGGAGTCTCCGTTCGGCACGCCGCCGGGACGGGGAAGTGCCCCGGAAGGCTCCTCCATCGACACCACCACCATCTTCATCAACGCTGCTGTCTCCCATGAGGAGTAGTTCTCCATCGAGGCTCGGGGCTGTACCGGTAGCTATGTGGTTAATCTCTCTCCTATGTACTTCAATACAATAATCTCATGAGCTGCCTTACATGATTGAGATTCATATGATGATGCTTGTAATCTAGATGTCATTATGCTAGTCAAGTGGGTTTTACTTATGTGATCTCCGGAGACTCCTTGTCCCACGTGTGTAAAGGTGACAGTGTGTGCACCGTGTGGGTCTCTTAGGCTATATTTCACAGAATACTTATTCACTGTTAGGAATGGCATAGTGAAGTGCTTATTTATATCTCTTTATGATTGCAATGTGTTTTGTATCACAATTTATCTGTGTGCTACTCTAGTGATGTTATTAAAGTAGTTTATTCCTCCTGCACGGTGTAATGGTGACGAGTGTGTGCATCGTGTTAGTACTTGGCGTAGGCTATGATTGTGATCTCTTGTAGATTATGAAGTTAACTATTGCTATGATGGTATTGATGTGATCTATGCCTCCTTTCGTAGCGTGAAGGTGAGAGTGTGCATGCTATGTTAGTACTTGGTTTGGTTGTGTTGATCTGTCATGCACTCTAAGGTTATTTAAATATGAACATCGAATATTGTGGAGCTTGTTAACTCCGGCATTGAGGGTTCGTGTAATCCTACACATTAGTGGTGTTCATCATCCAACAAGAGAGTGTAGAGTCTAGCATCTATCTATTTATTCTGTTATGTGATCAATGTTGAGAGTGTCCACTAGTGAAAGTATGATCCCTAGGCCTTGTTCCTAAATATCGCTATCGCTACTTGTTTACTTGTTTCTATCGCGTTTCTACTGCCTGCAATATTACCACCATCAACTACACACCAGCAAGCACTTTTCTGGTGCCGTTACTACTGCTCATATATATTCATACCACCTGTATTTCACTATCTCTTCGCCGAACTAGTGCACCTATTAGGTGTGTTGGGGACACAAGAGACTTCTTGCTTTGTGGTTGCAGGGTTGCATGAGAGGGATATCTTTGACCTCTTCCTCCCTGAGTTCGATAAACCTTGGGTGATCCACTTAAGGGAAACTTGCTGCTGTTCTACAAACCTCTGCTCTTGGAGGCCCAACACTGTCTATAAGAATAGAAGCACCCGTAGACATCAGGCTTCTCCATCGACACCACCGCCATCTTCATCAACGCTGCTGTCTCCCATGAGGAGGGAGTAGTTCTCCATCGAGGCTCGGGGCTGTACCGGTAGCTATGTGGTTCATCTCTCTTCCTATGTACTTCAATACAATAATCTCATGAGCTGCCTTACATGATTGAGATTCATATGATGATGCTTGTAATCTAGATGTCATTATGCTAGTCAAGTGGATTTTACTTATGTGATCTCCGGAGACTCCTTGTCACACGTGTGTAAAGGTGACGAGTGTGTGCACCGTGTGGGTCTCTTAGGCTATATTTCACGAATACTTATTCACCTGTTATGAATGGCATAGTGAAGTGCTTATTTATATCTCTTTATGATTGCAATGTGTTTTGTATCACAATTTATCCGTGTGCTACTCTAGTGATGTTATTAAAGTAGTTTATTCCTCCCGCACGGTGTAATGGTGACGGTGTGTGCATCGTGTAGTACTTGGCGTAGGCTATGATTGTGATCTCTTGTAGATTATGAAGTTAACTATTGCTATGATGGTATTGATGTGATCTATGCCTCCTTTCGTAGCGTGAAGGTGACAGTGTGCATGCTATGTTAGTACTTGGTTTGGTTATGTTGATCTCTCATGCACTCTAAGGTTATTTAAATATGAACATCGAATATTGTGGAGCTTGTTAACTCCGGCATTGAGGGTTCGTGTAATCCTACACGTTAGTGGTGTTCATCATCCAACAAGAGAGTGTAGAGTCTAGCATCTATCTATTTATTCTGTTATGTGATCAATGTTGAGAGTGTCCACTAGTGAAAGTATGATTCCTAGGCCTTGTTCCTAAATACTGCTATCGCTGCTTGTTTACTGTTTTACTGCATCTCTACTGCATTACCACCATCAACTACACGCCAGCAAGCACTTTTCTGGCGCCGTTACTACTTATTCATACCACCTGTATTTCACTATCTCTTCGCCGAACTAGTGCACCTATATTAGGTGTGTTGGGGACACAAGAGACTTCTTGCTTTGTGGTTGCAGGGTTGCATGAGAGGGATATCTTTGACCTCTTCCTCCCTGAGATCGATAAACCTTGGGTGATCTACTTAAGGGAAACTTGCTGCTGTTCTACAAACCTCTGCTCTTGGAGGCCCAACACTGTCTACAAGAATAGAAGCACCCGTAGACATCAAGCACTTTTCTGGCGCCATTGCCGGGGAGGAAAGGTAAAAGACACTCATACTCCGGTTCCAGGTAACAGTACTTTTCTGGCGCCATTGTGTGTGTGCTCGAAGCTATTTCCTTTAGATCCTGCAGTTGCATCTTTTTGTTTCTTGTTTACACTAGTTTGGCATAATGGACAACAATGAGCTTCTTATTCTATTTCCTGAGTTAAGACATGGATGGTTTGATCCAAAAATTAAAAAGCCCATGGAACATATTAGTATGAACACTTTGAATACCATTGTTGCTAATGATATGGAAAATTCTAAGCTTGGGGAAGCTGGTTTTGATGAGCATGATCTTTTTAGTCCCCCAAGCATTGAGGAGAAAATTTACTTTGATGATACTTTGCCTCCTATTTATGATGATTATAATGATAGTAGCCTTTTGGTGCCACCTGTTATGGAGGATAAATTTGATTATGATTACAATATACCTCCTATATTTGATGATGAGAATAATAATCATAGCTATTTTGTTGAATTTGCTCCCACTACAACTAATAAAATTGACTATGCTTACGTTGGGAGTAGTAATAATTTTATGCATGAGACTCATGATAAGAATGCTTTATGTGATAGTTATATTGTTTAATTTGCTCATGATGCTACTGAAAGTTATTATGAGAGAGGGAAACATGGTTATATGCATCTTTACAATATTAAGTTTCCCCTCTTTATGTTGAGAATATTGAAGCTACACTTGTTCTATCTTCCTATGCTTGTTACTTTGCTCTTCATGAACTTGTTTATTTATAAGATTACTTTTCATAGGAAGCATGTTAGGCTTAAATTTGTTTTGAATTTGCCTCTTGATGCTCTCTTTTGCTTCAAATACTATTTCTTGCGAGTGCATCATTAAAACTGCTGAGCCCATCTTAATGGCTATAAAGAAAGAACTTCTTGGGAGATATCCCATGTGTTTATTTTGCTACAGTAATTTTGTTTTATATTTGAGTCTTGGAAGTTGTTACTACTGTAGCAACCTCTCCTTATCTTATTTTTATTGCATTGTTGTGCCAAGTAAAGTCGTTGATAGTAAGGTTCATACTAGATTTGGATTACTGCGCAGAAACAGATTTCTTTGCTGTAACAAATCTGGGCCAAATTCTCTGTAGGTAACTCAGAAAATTATGCCAATTTACGTGAGTGATCCCCAGATATGTTCGCAACTTTCATTCAATTTGAGAATTTTCATTTGAGCAAGTCTGGCGCCTCAATAAAATTCGTCTTTACGGACTGTTCTGTTTTGACAGATTCTGTCTTTTATTTCGCATTGCCTCTTTTGCTATGTGGGATGGATTTCTTTGTTCCATTAACTTCCAGTAGCTTTGAGAAATGTCCAGAAGTGTTAAGAATGATTGTGTCACCTCTGAACATGTGAATTTTCATTATGCACTAACCATCTAATGAGTTTTTTTGAGTTTGGTGTGGAGGAAGTTTTCAAGGGTCAAGAGAGGAGGATGATATACTACGATCAAGAAGGGTGAAAGCTCTAAGCTTGGGGATGCCTCCGGTGGTTCATCCCTGCATATTTCAAGAAGACTCAAGCATCTAAGCTTGGGGATGCCCAAGGCATCCCCTTCTTCATCGATAAATTATCAGGTTCCTTCTCTTGAAACTATATTTTTATTCGGTCACATCTTATGTACTTTACTTGGAGCGTCTGTGTGCTTTTGTTTTTGTTTTTATTTGAATAAATGCTTGTGTGGGAGAGAGACACGCTCCGCTGGTTCATATGAACACATGTGTTCTTAGCTTTTAATTTTCATGGTGAAGGTTGAAACTGCTTCGTTAATTGTTATATGGTTGGAAACGGGAAATGCTACATGTAGTAATTGGTATGATGTCTTGAATAATGTGATACTTGGCAATTGTTGTGCTCATGTTTAAGCTCTTGCATCATATACTTTGCACCTATTAATGAAGAAATACATAGAGCTTGCTAAAATTTGGTTTGCATAATTGGTCTCTCTAAGGTCTAGATAATTTCTAGTATTGAGTTTGAACAACAAGGAAGACGGTGTAGAGTCTTATAATGTTTACAATATGTCTTTTATGTGAGTTTTGCTGCACCGGTTCATCCTTGTGTTTGTTTCAAATAACCTTGCTAGCCTAAGCCTTGTATCGAGAGGGAATACTTCTCATGCATCCAAATCCTTGAGCCAACCGCTATGCCATTTGTGTCCACCATACCTACCTACTACATGGCATTTCTCCGCCATTCCAAAGTAAATAGCTTGAGTGCTATCTTTAAACAATTCAAAAGTTATCACCTCTGATTTGTGTCAATGTTTTATAGCTCATGAGGAAGTATGTGGTGTTTATCTTTCAATCTTGTTGGGCAACTTTCACCAATGGACTAGTGGCTTCATCCGCTTATCCAATAATTTTGCAAAAAGAGCCGGCAATGGGATTCCCAGTCCCAAATTAATTAACAAAAAATAGACACTCCTCCATGGTATGTGATTGTTGGATGGCACCCGAAGGATTCGGTTAGCCATGGCTTGAGAAAGCAAAGGTGGGGAGGAGTGTCATCATAATAAAACTAAAATAAAAAGGCACTCCTTCATGGTATGAGATTGTTGGCAGGCACCCGAGGATTCGGTTAGCCATGGTTTGTGAAAGCAAGGTTGGAAGGAGTGCCACCCAAAAATAAAAATAAAATTGGAGCCGCTCTTTGAAGGTTTGTCTGGCAAGGGGGTTAGAGTACCCGCTACCATTCGTTGACAACAACAAACACCTCTCAAAATTTTACTTTTATGCTCTCTATATGTTTTAAAAACCAAAGCTCTAGCACAAATATAGCAATCGATGCTTTCCTCTTTGAAGGGCCATTCTTCTACTTTTATGTTGAGTCAGTTCACCTATTTCTCTCCACCTCAAGAAGCAAACACTTGTGTGAACTGTGCATTGATTCCTACATACTTGCATATTGCACTTATTATATTACTTTGCATTGACAACTATCCATGAGATATACATGTTACAAGTTGAAAGCAACCGCTGAAACTTAATCTTCCTTTATGTTGCTTCAATGCCTTTACTTTGAATTATTGCTTTATGAGTTAACTCTTATGCAAGACTTATTGATGCTTGTCTTGAAGTACTATTCATGAAAAGTCTTTGCTATATGATTCATTTGTTTACTCATGTCATTTACATTGTTTTGATCGCTGCATTCATTACATATGCTTACAATAGTATGATCAAGGTTATGATGGCATGTCACTCCAGAAATTATCTTTGTTATCGTTTACTCGCTCGGGACGAGCAGAAACTAAGCTTGGGGATGCTGATACGTCTCCAGACGTATCGATAATTTCTTATGTTCCATGCCACATTATTGATGATATCTACATGTTTTATGCACACTTTATGTCATATTTATGCGTTTTCGGAACTAACCTATTGACGAGATGCCGAAAGGCCGATTCTTGTTTTCTAGCTGTTTTTGGTTTCAGAAATCCTAGTAAGGAAATATTCTCGAAATCGGACGAAATCAACGCCCAGCATCTTAGAATCCCCGGAAGCATCCAGAACACCCGAGAGCCGCCAGAGAGGGGACACAGGCCCCCCAGATGATAGCCCAGCGCGGCCCAGGGGTGGCCCGCGCCCCCCTGTGGTGACACCGCCTCGTCGCCCTTCCGACTCCGCCTCTTCGCCTATTTAAGCCTCCTCGACCTAAAACCTCGATACGGAGAGCCACGATACGGAAAACCATCCAGAGCCGCCGCCATCGCGAAGCCAAGATCTGGGGTACAGGAGTCTCTGTTCCGGCACGCCGCTGGGATGGGGAAGTGCCCCCGGAAGGGTTCTCCATCGACACCACCGCCATCTTCATCAACGCTGCTGTCTCCCATGAGGAGGGAGTAGTTCTCCATCGAGGCTCGGGGCTGTACCGGTAGCTATGTGGTTCATCTCTCTTCCTATGTACTTCAATACAATAATCTCATGATCTGCCTTACATGATTGAAATTCATATGATGATGCTTGTAATCTAGATGTCATTATGCTAGTCAAGTGGATTTTACTTATGTGATCTCCGGAGACTCCTTGTCCCACGTGTGTAAAGGTGACAGTGTGTGCACCGTGGGTCTCTTAGGCTATATTTCACAGAATATTTATTCACTGTTATGAATGGCATAGTGAAGTGCTTATTTATATCTCTTTATGATTGCAATGTGTTTTGTATCACAATTTATCTGTGTGCTACTCTAGTGATGTTATCAAAGTAGTTTATTCCTCACTGCACGGTGTAATGGTGACAGTGTGTGCATCGTGTAGTACTTGGCGTAGGCTATGATTGTGATCTCTTGTAGATTATGAAGTTAACTATTGCTATGATGGTATTGATGTGATCTATGCCTCCATTCGTAGCGTGAAGGTGACAGTGTGCATGCTATATTAGTACTTGGTTTGGTTATGTTGATCTGTCATGCACTCTAAGGTTATTTAAATATGAACATCGAATATTGTGGAGCTTGTTAACTCCGGCATTGAGGGTTCGTGTAATCCTACACGATTAGTGGTGTTCATCATCCAACAAGAGAGTGTAGAGTCTAGCATCTATCTATTTATTACGTTATGTGATCAATGTTGAGAGTGTCCACTAGTGAAAGTATGATTCCTAGGCCTTGTTCCTAAATACTGCTATCACTGCTTGTTTACTGTTTTACTGCATCTCTACTGCCTGCAATATTACCACCATCAACTACACGCCAGCAAGCACTTTTCTGGCGCCGTTACTACTTATTCATATCACCTGTATTTCACTATCTCTTCGCCGAACTAGTGCACCTATATTAGGTGTGTTGGGGACACAAGAGACTTCTTGCTTTGTGGTTGCAGGGTTGCATGAGAGGGATATCTTTGACCTCTTCCTCCCTGAGATCGATAAACCTTGGGTGATCCATTTAAGGGAAACTTGCTGCTGTTCTACAAACCTCTGCTCTTGGAGGCCCAACACTGTCTACAAGAATAGAAGCACCCGTAGACATCACTCATCCACAATCCAATGGCCAAGTTGAAAGGGCTAACGGCCTCATATTATCAGGAATTAAGCCACGCCTTGAAGAACCGCTGCGTCGAGCAGCTGGAGCTTGGGCAGACGAGTTAGAAGCTGTTTTGTGGAGTTTACGAACTACCCCTAACAGGTCAACTGGATTTACCCCTTTCTTCCTGGTATACGGATCCGAAGCCGTGCTTCCCTCTGACATAATCCACGATTCACCACGAGTTTCCGCCTATGATGAAGAAACAACTGACGAGGCCAGACAACTATCTGTGGACCTGATCGAAGAGGCTCGGAATTTAGCTGACCAGCGCTCCGCCATCTACCAGCAGAAGCTCCGGCGCTATCACAGTCCTCGAGTTCGGAACCGCTCTTTCATGGCTAGAGACCTGGTCCTCCGCCTTCGGCAGGTGAAAGACCATAAGCTGCAATCTCCGTGGGAAGGACCTTTCGTCGTTAGCAAAGTGCTTCATAACGGGTCATACTACCTTGTTGATTTCCGGGAGCTGAAGGACAGACCTGCTAATTGGTACCGGAAACGCAAGCGTGAGGATCCGGATGACATCTACGACGAGACAGATCGTCCTTGGAACATTGCACAGCTACGTCCTTTCTACACTTAGCATAATCTTTCCGAGTTGCAAACTCTGTAATAGTTATACATGATCAATGAAATAAAGCTTGTGGTTCACTCTCTGAGTCTTTTACCTCCTTTCATTTTTAGATCGTGTATGTTTTCCGACTAAAACCGCAGAGCTGGATATTTCCGCCTAGGTGTGTATAAAAGTTGTGATTTTCAAAAATCGTCCTTTAGGACGTAAGCTTAAGTTTTCTGATTGAATTGTTTTCTGTTGCGAACTCGTGGATTCATAGTAGCGATTTCCGGCACCTATGCTTGGGGTCTTGTTTCCGCGGTTATTGACGGGTTGCCATTGGGCTTCGTCGCCGCTGGCGAGCATTTCCGGCTAAGGTCTCCGGCTCGCGGAAGGTCAAGCGGGCAAGCCGGAAAACAATGAGATCAGCACTTGCTTTCCGACACAAAACGACACATGCAAATAATTTTAAAGGATAGCAGGATAAGTGTTTCCGCCCATGCATAGCTGTTTCGTTCCTAGCTACTTAAGAATTTAAGTTATATTACAAACCCACTCCGGGGCCAAAAATGATGCAACATTGTTTCATTGTTTAAACAGGAACTCTACTCGGAGTCCTCCTCTTCAGATTCTTGGTAGGCGGAGCCATCGCCATCGCTATCGCCGGAGCCAGCCTCGGAGTCGTCGTCGGAGCCTTCTCCGGAACGCTCGATGCTTGACCCGCAGCCTTCCGCGTAGTACTCCGGCTCTCCTTCTTCCTCCTCCACATCGGAAAACCCCTTGGGCAGATCGTACTTGTGATACCAGAACGAGTGGTTAACTCGCCTGACAAACAGCTGCTCAAACCCTTTGGTTTCCGAAAGGAGGGCGCCTATGTCGGAACCTTCTGGAGTTCCGTGCGCAACATCCGCGAAGTTGAGTGCAGGGAAGTGAGCCTTGCAGGTGGCTAAGACTAGGGAGGCGACTCCGCGAGCGGAAGACTCCTGCCAATCCTTGATGAAATCCGGCACTTGCTCCATCAGCTTGGTCATCGTGTCGATCAATGAAGTTTTGGCCCTCTTCAGAGACAGGGTCTTGGCGATTCCGCGACAGGCTGCAAAAAGCGCGTCGATGGAACTCCGCGCTTCATCATATGCCTCCGTCCTCTTGAGGGTTGACTCCTTGGTCCAATCAAAGCCAAGGCTTGCTGTGGGAAAATGGGGTTCAGTTCCTTCATGGACAGAAAAGCATGTATTGAAGTCGGAACAATACCAAGGAATAAGTGCTTACGGAAGATGAGCTTGTCAATGGCCTCCGCCTCCGCCTCTTGAACTTTGTTCTTGGCCGCTAAGGAAGTTACTCGACTTTTGCTCTTCTTCAGTTTATCATTTAATTCCGCCAACTCGCGAGCATGCTTCTCGGAGAGCTCCTTCCTCGCCTTATTCTCCTTGTCGGAGGATTCCTTGATGAAGGCCTTGAGGGACTCGTTCTCCGCCTCGAGCACCTTGACTTTGGCGGACAGATCATCGAATGAAGAGTGCTTGGCAGTTTCTTCTGTAGGCGGAAAGTTGCACATATTATGCATCACGAACAATTATATCAACATGCTGATCAAAACTCGGATTTCGTACCACGAAGGCGGGTCTCCAAAAGCTGGATAGCCTTTTGACTATTCTCCGCGTTCTGGCGCAGCGCCTCAATCTCCGTTATCTGCTCCAGCACGTGAACGCGCAGATCCTCGTGTAATTTCCGCGTGGTCTGAGAAGCAGAGAGGAGTTAGCCGGATATTTAAAATCTTGGGGGCTGGCGAGGATCTCAAAGTCTTGGAGGTGTAAAACTCTCAATTTCCGCCTACGGTACATATTGGCGAAAGCATCGGCTAACACATGTTAGACGGAAAAAATGTCTGACCCAATGCTTGGGGGCTAGTGTTACCTGGCGCACGTCCTTGTGTTTGGCAAAAAAACACCTTCAGACCGTCCTCCAGTTCGATGAGCTCCTGCATCTCCACGTTCGACTTCCCCCACACCTTGTCCATCATGGCGGAAACTTCCGCGTGGCGCTCTGCGAGGGAACGTTTTTGCAGGGACGGAGCTGGTTGAGGGTTAGCTTGAAGCGTGCTGGAGGCGTGGATGAGCTGCACTTTCTGCTCATACTCTTCCTCCGTAGGCCCCGCAAAGGTGGCGCTTGGTTGATCAGGCGGAGGGGCAGACGAGGAGGCGCCCTTGCCGGAATCGCCGTGGCCGATGGGGTCTTCAGGAAGGTCATCGAGGTTGATGACGTCCTTGGGACCCGGCTTGGAGGCAGACGAGGCTTTGGGCGGAATCTCCACCTCAGGTGTAACAGGGACTGAAGCCGGAGACGGCTTGACCTTCTTCTTCAGAACTCTTGGAGCTTTGGGGGGTTGGCTTCCGGAACTTCAGTAAAAGAAAAAAGCATAGCAGCTAAGTAAGGGTTTGTTCGTAGAAACAAAAGAATTTGTCTTCCGGGAACCAGAAGCTTACCCGGAAGGCTTGAAGAATTGTTGGATGTCAGGTTGGCCTCTGTTGCTGGTATCGATAAGCTTGAGGCGTTTCTTCTCCGCCTCCGCTTTCCGAGTAGCCGCAGTGCTGAGCACTTCGCGGGCGCGTTTTGCGGCGGGGCTGGAGGGAGTGGCCCTTTTCCTCTTGGAAGGGCGCGGAGCGTCGTGAGTTTCCGCCTCCGATGCGACCTCCGGATCCGTGTTGCCCGTAGTAGGAACCTGGACGAGAGTTCCGAGTTCGCTTTCTTCGAGGGCCTCGAGCTAAGGCACAGAGCTGACACTTAGACAAAAAGTTTGAATGCAAAAGGAACAATGGACTAAGTCAAGACGACATACCGCAGTTCCGGAACCGTTCATGTTGATGTCTTTGTTACACACGTGAACGTGAAGTTCACGCGGAATCTTGATGAGGAGCCGGATCCTCTTATCGATGGCATCGGCGGAGAGATTATCCTTTGTGGCGCGCATTGTGTCATCGCGCCCTATGTACTGGAACATCAAGCGGTCCCTGTATTGGAGCGGCTGGATCCTCTTGGTGAACCAGGACAAGGTCAGGTCCTTCCCTGTCAGCCCCTCCTCCGTGAGCTTGCAGATCCGCCTGACAGCGGGAGTCAGCTGGGGCGATTCGGAGAGGTGGGGGCAATGCGTCACGTCCTTCAAGTAGAAGAAACCCCCAGACCAGTACCGCGCGGATTCGTGGCGGTCGGTATGAGGGTAGACGCGGCCAGGGCGGATCATAAAGGTGATGGATCCGCACGTCGCCAGCTCGGAGGACTGGCGGATCTTCTCCTTCTTAACGGAAAAGTAATACTGAAACAGGGAGAGCTCGGGAGGTACCCGGAGATGGCCCTCGCAGAGGGTGACGTGGTTGCTGATTGCAAGCACGCTGTTCGGAGAGATGTTGTGGGGCTGAAGCCCATATACCTTTAGGATTTCCGAGAAGAAGTCCGAAGGCGGAAATGAGAAGCCTCGCTCCACTAGCGCTTTCGTCAGCACCATCTCGTTGTCTTGGGGGGCTGGAGCTAAGGCATTCGGAACTGTCCTCCAGCTTTCGGGTTGCAGAAAGCCTTCCCCCTCCAAGTTCTTCAGCTCGGTCTTTGTGGTGGTGCAGGGCCACCATTTCCCTTTGGATTCCGAGTCTCGCTGGCGGGCCTTGGACTTCTTGGCGGCAATTTCTTCCGCCTTCTTTTCCGCCTGCTCCGCTCCGGAAGTTTTCTCCGGGAGAGCTGAGGTGCCTTCGGTGTCCTTGCCGGAATCCTTAGTGGGATCCAGCTGAACTGGGACGAAGGGAGGAGGGGCAGAGGAGAGTGGTATCGCCATGATGGGTTCAGAGGTCGGTGGCGGAGTCGCGGAAGACATCTGAAGACGAAACAGATCGCGGAAAATCAAGACTTAGTCGGATCCACGTCTTCGTCCTAAGAATCATCCCTACCAACTACGGCAAAGGGTCGAAGCTCGGAGGATTTACCGTAATGGGTTCCGCGGTGGTCGGAGTCACCGGCGACGAGGTTTTCGTGCGGTGGCTCGCCGGAGTTAAGAACACGATGAACACCACGGTGGTGAAATCGCTCCGGTGATGCTCCGGCGAGGTTTCCGGCGGGTTCCAGCACGGCGGAGGAGGAGCTCGCGGGCGGCGCTCTGTAGAGAGGTGAGAAAGGGGGTGAATGAGAAGTTAGGGTTGACGGTGGATATTTATAGGCTGGAGGGACGAGATTCGTGCTCCACATCCTGTGGTTGGAACGCAAGCGTCGCACCGTTGGATGCGTGACACGTGTCCAAAACCCTAAACGGTAAAAATGGCTAAGGATAAGTTACAGCGCAAATCGCGCGAAAATAGCGCCAGAATTGGCGGAACCGTTTGGGTCTTTTGAGATTCCGGGTAATCGCGCGAAGATAAACAGCTCTCATTCGCAAGCAGGGGAGTAACCCGGAAACGTGTCTTGAACCGTCGATGGATGAAGTCCCGCAGGATGGGAATATTTTCCGACTAAAGGTTGGGAAAGAAGAAAATAAGAAGATTGGAGTTTTTCAAGTTTCTCCGCGTTACCAACATTGCCAGAGACCATGATGGGCTAGCAAGGCGGAAACAGCAGGCGAAACTCGGAGAACTCTGGGGGCTACTGTTGTGGGTATACTTCATGGGTGTACCATCGACAGTGCCTAGATCCGGCAAGCCCGGGTGGCCCACAGATGGTGATGTGGCATGTGGCCCATCGGGCGGCCCGATTGCTTGTTGATCCCGGCGGATGAAGTCCGGCCCGAGCGAGAGGGAGCCAGATCCGACCGACCTTGAGGAGGAACCCGGATCCATGACGGCCCAGTAAGGAACCCGGATCCGGTACGACATAGATGGGAAGGCGGATCCTTAACGTGCACGGCAAGATATTGTACCGTAGTTAGGCAACCTGTATCCGGCTAGGACTCTCCATGTAAACCCTAGATCCGTGCGCCTTTATAAGCCGGATCCCGGGAGCCCTAGAGGCAGAACCTCAACTCATTGTAACAACGCGAAAGCGCCCAGATAATTCCAGACAAGCAGCGGCGAGGGCCCTGTCATCGTGCAGGTGTTCCGAAGCTGGGTAAATCGCGTACCACCGTCCCGTGTGCACTCCGCCCTATGGCCCCTACTTCTTCTCCCCTTCGTGAGGATCCCTCCTCCGAGGTATCGTCGATTAGGCAACGACACCGGTTTACTAGAACTTCATAGAGCTCCTTTCCGGCCGCGTTCACAGTTCCATATCCCGAAACAGGGAGTGACAGGTCACGGTTCTTTACACTCTGCAGAGGTGTGTTGCTTTACCCATAAGAGATCTTAACCTTGGTGCCAACCGGGCAGCTTTCCCGTCCACACTTCCTATGGTGTGAGGCCCGGTATAAGGTCATAGCCAATCATATTCCTCCGCTACCTCGCACACCCACCCGTTGTTGCAAACCCCGACCCTGGGTCCTCGCCGGTCCTCTTACTCCAATTAAGGATGGACCCCGACCACGACGACAGTCTGGGACTCATTAACCAAACTCCTTCGCCGGTAGCTGCAACCCATCATAGACCACATTATCGTGGGGAATTAGAGTGGGATCCCCACCCTCAAGTTGTTCCGCAAGCCGCAACCGCTACGGTATGCACAGCATAACTGTGGGGAATTAGAGTGGGATCCCCACCCTCAAGTTGCTCCGCAAGATACAACTGCTACGGTAAGCGCATCCGTTGATGTACAAGAGGTGGAAATACGATTGACTAGTCTGCCCCATTTCAGATCTTATGGTTAACACGGTTATTACGGCACAAGAATCACTGACGACATTTGTTGTTTAATCCTAGATGGTAAACCCTTGCAATGGAACCTCCACCATTTCAACACAATCCATGGTTCCATTGCCCACCACATAGTCATATTCATAGTTATGAAAATAGTGGTTTTGGTTTTTTATGCAATAGTGATAATCATAGTACTTTGCAAGTAATTTGATAAAGATACTCAAATGGTATGAGCAAGCGATGAACTTGCCTCGAACACCGCAAAGTTTTGCGGTTGGATGGCGTGGACTGACCCTTGTCCTCTCGTTTCGAAAAATAGCATCATTGTCCAATAAGGGCAATGGTTAAAGAAGCAATTATGCATGATTCAGCTTTTAGGGTTTGTTTCCCCCCTTCCGATATCGTTATTATTTCATGTGAGAGGTTAATACTAAGAATAATTTGGGGATGCTCTATTTAGAGTAAAATACAACCTTGAAATGTTGTCAAGGTGTTTTTAAAGTCCAAAAGGCATTAATGGACTTATTTTCATTATTGAAAATAATATGTGTGATTTAAATGATTATTTAAATCATCAAATTATGACTTATTCTTAGTTGTCTTCAAAAATTCCCTTTGATATTTTATTCAGGTAGAGAATTTTATGCTGATCAATTTTCATATTTTTAATTATTTTTTTAGAGCTATTAAACATTTATTGTGCTTTTCCAAAATTTCTGTATTTTAAATGAATTATGAAATGGCAAAAATGCCCCTGGGCCCACTTGTTAGGGTGGCCTAGCGGGTTAACCCTAACCCGAGCCACACTTGGGCTCGGTCGGTCGCACCGACCCCTTTCTCCTCTTCCTCGTGAAACCCTACCTCTCCTCTCTCTCTCGCGACGCCGTGGTCGCCTCGCCGTCGCCGAATTAATCCGGCCGCCACCGGCCATCCCCGCCGGCGAGATGGGTGCCAATCGAACCGCCGTTCAACGGCGCACCGTCTGGTCCGCGTCGATCTGGCTTTCGCCGCCTCCTCGTTTCGCCCCCAATACTCCTGCTCGCCTGGCCGTGGTGATCCACGGCGATCTCGTCGCCGCCGATGTTCCTGGTGACGTGGCGCGGCCGTGTGCCTCGCCGTGGTGATGCTGGGGCTCATGCGCCTGGCGATGCCTGGCCTAGCTGCGGCCTGGCGCTGCCGTGGTTGGCCCGTGCCGCCGTGCCACCATGGGCACGTCGCGGTGCTCTGCTCCAGGTATGTTCGCCTCCTTCTCTCCTGTCTTCTCTACCTCCTCCCCTCACTCTGGATGCCTGGGCATCCAGCTTGTAGTGCTGCTGCTACGCCTCTGTTCCTCGCGCCATGCTTGCTCTGTTGCTGTGCGCGCTGCTGCTGCCTACATGCGCCATGGCTCCTAGCTAAGGTGCTTGCTCTACTGCTATGCGTATGTTGCTTACTGTGCTGCTACTGCCATTCTTGCCCTAGTCTATGCGCGTGTGCAAATCTTACTGTGGCATGTGCTTCCTTTGTTTCCTGTCTCTGCTCACCCTTGTGGTTATACATGCTATTATCTGTCTAGATGCTCATCTGAGCATCACTAGCCATTGCTGTTGCTTGCTTGCTTGTGCTGTGATATGCTCTGGCTCCCCTGGTTCACTACTGTGAGTGATTCTTGCTGTTTAGCAAGTACCAGTGCTGCTTGGGTGATGATTAAAGGTTGTTGCCTCATGGTAGGCTTGGCCTTACTTAATTGTTGTCCATATACATCAATTCCTTGATGATATGCTTCTGGATACAATCATAAAAAGGGTTTCTGTATTTGTTTGTGATTCAATTGTTGCTTAACTGTGGCTGTTTAATTTATATGATTCCTGTGTGCTGCCAGTGATGCCCTAGCATGCCCTGGCATGTTCTAACAAGCTTCTGATGATCCTGTGATCATCAATTGCTTGTAAAAAGCTGTGGTGCTCCATCTTGTGCCTTACTAGTGCTCAATTTGAGCTGTGTGTGGGTTGCAGATAAGTACTGGTGTGTACTGTTGTTGTCTTAAGCAATTGCTGTTGCTTGCAGTGATCCATTGGATCCACTGCAAGGCTTCTGGTGTATTGATTACTTGTATACATCATTTATCTGTGTAACTTGGCATGATTTATTTGATAAATGAGATGAACTGTTTCTGCAGTTATGATTCTTTAACTTGATTGACTTGAGCTAGAGGGATGCCAACACTTGTTGGGGACCCTAGCTCACTCTGAACCCTCTGGGTGATGATGGGTGACTTGGTTGGTTAGTTTTGTGGTTGAGGTGGCCTCAACAGCAAGTACTTGTTGTTCAGGAAGCTCCCACCCCTTTGTTGGCTTGCTGTGGCTTAGTGAATATCTCACTGGATAAACCCTTGTTGGTTTTCCAGTGACCTTTGCTGTTGACAAACAGGAATAGACACCATCTGTCTATCTGTCTGATGGCTTGCTGGGCTTTAGGTGCTAGGTGATATTGGATGGCTAGTTAGGGATTAATCCATGTTGGATTTCTCTGGTATTGTCACCATGCTGACACACCAATGTTCCCTTGGTGATTTCCTTCTGGCTGATCTCTAGTTTGCTTGCACCAAAAGGCTTAGTAGCCAGATGATGATACAAACTGGGTACTCACACCCTTTGGCTTGTGTGTGATTGATGCACATGCTTATTTATGAGCAAGACAGATGCTTGCTCATGATTCTTTGTGTATACCTCACTCCAGCTCCTAGAATGAGTTGTTGGTGTAGAGGATTTCTTCTGGTTTGGATTTCTGAGCTTGCCCAGCTCCTCCTTGCTTGCTGGTGATGCTTGGTTAATTTCTGGTGATTGGGGAATAGGTGAGACAGCTCTGGCTGTTCACCTGTTCTTGGTGTTCTTGAGCTGTTCTTGCTAGTTCTTACCCTGGAGATTCTGCCGATGGAGCTGCTAGGGTTTTGGCTTGGTGAAAAGGTTTTATACCTAGCTCTCCTTGCTTCCCTGGTCGATAGCTCCTCAGTTCACTTTGGTGACTCACTGTGTGTGTGCTGCATGCACACAGCCTTGTGAGCAGGCTGTGTGTGTGTATACCAGATACTTTGCACTTGGGCTTTGAGAGGATCAGCTCGGCAGAGTTGAGCATATCTTCTCAATTTCATTTGATTTCTAACCTGCCAAGTGGCTATGCCACTTGGCATAACTTGTAATTGCTTTGATTTATGCAGGGATCAAGATGATGATCAAATGGACATGAAGATCATCAAGTCCAAGATTTAAATGAAGATTACCTTGTAGTTTAGGATAGATCATGCAATTGTAATTTTCTTTCTTATTTCCTTTATTCAATTTATGTAATGTGTTGTAATATTTCATATTTCTATTCTGAATATTGTAAATGACAATGTATCATGTGTGTTTATCAATAAAGCTCCAATTTTCCTTAATGAGCTTTATCTAATTGATGTACTATTTATATTCTTGATTACTTATAATTGTTTATTGAATTATCTCAAGTTTGAATTGTGAGATATCCATTTAATGTTTGAATTTGAAATTCAAATTCAACCTTGGTTTGAATTCAATCATACAACTTAATTTTGAATTCAATCATGCAACTTAAGATTGTGATGCAAGATCTCTTCTCTCTTCTCAAAACCCTAATGTAGTTGAGTAGGAACAAGTTTGTCGCACTCTCGAAACCTTAACCCTGTAAGATGTCGAGAGAGAAACTTGTCCCCCTTCGATGCAGTTTTGTTTTAAAAGCGCGAAATTTCCCCAGAATTTGCGATGCAATGCACATCCCTTTCTAAAATCTACCCCTCGATCGTCTCTAAACCTGGGACAAGCGAGAAGTTCCGGAATGATCAGGAGAATAAGATTCATATATAGGATGTCACTTTCCAAGTTTGGAAATGATCCGATGCATTTATGGAAGGCACTAGAATGTTCCAGAACCTTCCGGAAGAAATCACCATGGAAGGTGGAGTCCCGGATGGAATCCACCAACCCTAGCTGGCCGACCAAAAGGGAAGCTGGCCGCCTGCATGTGCGTGTTGTTGCCGGAAAACAATCCGTGTGATTCTTGGCTCCCCACAATTGCCTCTAAGGCTCTAACTAAAGAGGCGGAACCGTCATACCAAATCAATCAATCAATCCGTGTGAGATTATTGGTTCCCCACAATTAGCTAATCTTCCGGCGATAGCAACAGCAACCATGAAGATAACCCCTCTCCCGGCATCACCCTCTTCCTCCTGTCAGCCGATCAGCGTTGGCGGCGGCTCCTACAGTCCAACGGTCGACACAAAACCTAAGGACGACTCGGTCTTCTTATGGCGGAAACTACTGGGCAGGCTCGACATATGTGAACGGGTACGCACACACATATATACATACAGGCAAATGTCGTTCAGATTTGATGCAACCCAAACCATTGCAGTGCATCATCGCCGCTATGATCGCTGGCCTTGTCGTGGAGGTGGCAGCCTTGGTTCTCTGGCCCTTCCGGAGAGCACCGGGCATGTCTGTCGACGCGCTGCGCAACGCTATGCTGGGCAGGTTTGGGTGCTCGGTCTTCATGTACCTGGTCCTGACATTCTATATGCAATGGAGGCATCTACTAGGAGGGTTGCCAGAGGTAGAACTAACGACGGTGTCGCCCGCATCTGCGTCAGACGATCTAGTGTAACGGTATAGTCTTTTTTTGTTTGTTTCTTAGATACAGAGAACTTATTTGCGATATGTTTCCCATGTACGGAACAAGATGAGTATGTCTTGAACTGATCAACCAATACGAAGGCTGAGAAAATCTATTCCTATGTGGATTGGGTACATGTGCATGCAATACATGTAACAAGGCATGTGTCCTTTGATTCTGGATCAAGGATTCCGGCGTGTCCTTGAGGTTGATGCCACTGGCTGAGATGCGGTAGACAAATATATATGGCCATGTACCGACATTATAAAAAAGTGATCAGAAATATTCCGATTATTTTAAATAAACAAAAGACATATACCGAAATAAATTTAGAATTCAAAAGCCTACGCTAGCTACATATCCCTCTCGGCTTCCTATTCAAGTGCAACATCTGTCGCTCTCGTCCCTCGTACCCCCATGACCTACCACAAAACTCCACGTGGCGCACCAGATGGAGTAGAACATATAATCCATGCCACGTTGTCCCATTTATTATGGAAGGTGCAGACCCCCAGCGCTATGGAGATTGCCATAACCACAGTGACCACCAGCATCTGCACCTGATTAAAGCAAAAGAAACAATGTGCACAGGAGACGCGTTTTCAGGTCAGTCCAATGGAACTGATAACGGATTATTATTTTAGGGAAGGTACATATATACCCATGTGTTTTGTGCAGCACATTGCGGTGCTTCACGTTGCTTCTTGTTGTTGCAGTGTTTGACAAGCAGGAGAGTCATGGCCGTGGAGTAGGAGTTGGTAATAATGGTGACGAGTGAGCTATGCCAATCGGGCCACTGAGAGTAGGCGAGGAACACCGTGCACGCCAACATGCCCGTACAGACGCAGAAGTACTGGTGTGGTGTGTGTGTGTGTGTGCAAATGGATAGAAAGAAGAATTAACAAAGTTGTACTTTAATTAACATGCTAGATCACGTATGTACCCATATAGGGAAAACTTGTTGGAGAATCAACAAAACTAAAAAAACACGCGACATTACTAGCGATCGATATCAAGATCTCCCATTATCAGGAAGAAAAAAAACATGATTTGGAATACATGCCTGCAGTTGATCCATTTATTGAATTCCATGAACAAGAGAATATATACATACCGCCAAACGAGTATTAAACCGTTGGTACGATTCGTCGAGAAGCGGCGCTTCCTCATCCACCACGGAAGATCCTATCGGAGGCGCCACGGATATCCCTGGATACGGGCAATGGCATGCCGGCGGGCAGTGGCTTCCCCCGCCGCCGCCGTGACCTCCCCAGCCTCCGCCGCCGTGGCCTCCCCCACCACCACCGCCATGGCCTCCCCCACCACCGCCGCCGCCGACCATGGCTGAGATCGATCGATCACCACACCACCTGACGATAGCTCCAGATCGGTAGCAAGAACCTACTGTTGTTTGTAGGTAATATATAAGTTTATATCCTGTTATATATACGAGAGGTTGTTAATATAGAGTGAGATTGGCATGCGTGCGTGCATGCCGAACTTGGTGGTCCGTTTGCCTAGTTTGAAGGATTCTTAGTCAAACAATGTAGTGAGAACTTTTGGCATGGCATGAGATAAAGATTGCTTATCTGGTCGATACTCATGGACACAAGGCGTCAGCTGGTTTAATTAGCTGCTACGTGGATGTGCGCGCGCGCCGTTTTGCTTCTGGCCGGATTAGTTGGAGTCCGTCCAGATTTCTCCGCATGCATGTACTGGATCAACAGACATGACCGTGAGCATTTAGATTCTTGATATTTGGCTACAGAAATGCAGGCTATCCCAAGGGCTCATCGGAGTATTTATATGACTAGAGTATCTCTAACAGAGTCCGTAAACACGCGAACTGAAAACACCGAGTTCAGTTTACCGAACTACCGAACTCGTGTTTACGGATAAAAAAATTGCTAGCGCAGACCCCGTAAACGAAAACTGTAAAACAACATATTTCCTAAATATGCCATTAAAGGCCACCTGTCAGCATTTTTTCCTTTTTTCCCCATTTTTTATTTTTTTCTCGGCCATTTTCTTCCCCGTGAGGTCTTCTTCCCGAACTCGCCCTGCCTGGCCACCAGCGAGCCGCGCCCTTGGTGCCATGTTCCCCGTCAGGAGCGATGGGCTCGAAGCAGGCGAGCTGTTGCAGCTCCTTGTGCGAGGAAGACTCCGTCCTCCTCCGCGACTTCCCCTCCTTCCACTCGACCGTTTTTGGTTTCCTCTCCCTGGGACGCTTGGCAGCCCTGAAAGAAAAATCAGCGGTATGATAGGAGAGGAGCAAGGGAAACTTACATCCAAGGCATATGAAAGAAAGGGAGGACTTACCCGTCCTTGTCGGAGGCCTCAGAGAGCCACCCCGTGGATAGGGGCGTACGCTCTCCGGACGTCGGTCGGGGCCCGTCCGCGGCCATGATGGCGGAGGATGAGCCAGCTCTGGCGGGAGGGTTTTTCAGTTCCTCCTCTTTCTCTGCGGCACGGCTGCTCTTGTCGTCGCCCTCAACTTCAGCGCCCTGACGGGGGGCGACTGTCGCTGACGGAGCCAGGGCATCCAGAAGCTCAGAATCAAGGTCCTCGTCCAAGGGCGCGGAATTGAGCAACCCCTTGCCATCGAACTCAGGAAGCTCCTGGAGGAAGGAAGCCTTTTGGGGATCGCGGTACAGGGGTAGGACGCACTCTGAAGTGCAAGGTTTTCTGCTTGCTAGGCGCTGGCGTCTCCCAACCATTGAGCGACGATTCCGACACCATGCACCTAGCCCCCTCTGCCACTGCCTCTCATGCCCTGAAGACGAAAACATCGATGACCTACTGCTCTTATGCCCTTGAGCCAAGGATGTTTGGTCATGGGATCGTCATCTTTGCGGTGTCTGGCTTGCGCACGACAACACCTATGAGGAAGCTAAGATCAACACTGCCATCGTTTGGACCATCTAGAAAAGGGAGAATGCTCTCGCCTTTAATGGAATTACGGAAGACCTCCCCTTTGTCTCCTGCGGCTGCATTGAGTATACCAGGCTTTGAATTTATCGCTTGTAATGCCCCCCAGTTTTTTTCTTTTTTTTTTTGGAGAGGTACAATATAATCGTTGAGGGTGGCGCAAGACTGTCGTTGAGGTAAAAAAAAAAAAGAGAGAAACTAAGAGCTTACTCGAATCGATACGTACGACCCACACCACACCTATTTACACATCATCCTTGGCGCTCGATTTAAAGAGATTTCTGTACTTGTGAAGATAATCTCGGCCGTATTCCGGTTTCGACGCTGATCCGGGGCCAGGCGTGCGTTTCAGCGGCCTCAAATCAAATACTGCATATTCTAGCGACGCGCATCAACCTCATCTCCAAGGCTATGCAGCCATGTGCCATCGGTCGTCGCCGCGGGACCCGGACATGGAAGCGGCAGCATGGTTATTTCTGATCAAATTAGTATGACACAATGTCATCATCAAGCAAGGGGATGTAGCTCAGATGGTAGAGCGCTCGCTTAGCATGCGAGAGGCACGGGGATCGATACCCTGCATCTCCATTCCGCGTTATCGTTTTAGCTGCGCTTCTGACATCCTATCTTGATCTTGTATTCCTTTAGAGCATCTCCCCCGAGGTTGGGTGTAATTTTTGGATTGTTCAGATAAAATTGAGCGAAACTCGTTCAAACATAAGCGAAATTTAATGATATTTAACATATAGACGAGTTCGTACATAAATAGGCAGAATTCATACATATATTTGAATTCGGCGACAGACTAACTTAAACTAAAACTGGTCTTCTACATGCCGAAATGGCGATAGAAGGCCGTGGTCGCCGTCGTCGTCGCTCGAGTTGTCGGCGTCCTCGGGGGGCGGCGCCTCGTGTCAGCGGCTAGAACCCTGGCCAGGGTCGCCGGCGCATGGCAGCGTCGGCCGGTAGAGGTCGTCGTTGCTGCTCCGCCTCCTGGCGCTCCCAGTCCCGCCTGGACCACTCCAGCGCGGCGTCGATCGGGAGGGTGTTGTCGGCGACCTCCGCGCGCTTTGCCTCCTCCTCGGCGAGCTGGTTGGCGGCGGCGGTGGCGGTGGCCTCCTTCTTCGCGGTCTTCCGCTTCCGCCCGCGCGTTGGAGAAGCCGGCTGGTCGCGGATGACGAGGGCGCCGCTGCTGCGCCCTCGTGTCGGCATTGGAGACGCCGCCTCCTGCTTCACGGGGTAGCAGCGCGGGGTCGCCGGCGGAGGCGCCAATCCGCCGGACCTAGAGGCGGACCTGGATCCTGACGAGGAGGAGGACAGCGCCATCCTGCTCGGCGTCCAGGAACTACCGTGTCGGCGTGAGACGGTAGCCGCTTCCGGCGGCGGCATCCCCAGAACTTAGGAGTTCCCACCCTCGATGTGCACGAGCACATTGGCGAGGGTGCGGCCAGGGGCGCTCCACCATCGGCGGCGGCCATGGGCATTGTTCCTAGCGGGACGAGGAGGAGGGCCATCATACGCGGCGAGTTCCCGCTCGTACCTGCGCCGGAAGAAGTCCGTCCACGCGTTGTAGTTGTCCGGCCAGAATCGCGGCTTCGCGCACTGCTCATCACTGAGAGTGACGAGCACCGCGTCGATCTCCGCCTCCAGGGCGGCGCGACCAATCGGCGGCGGTGGGATCGGGGCGCCGGGTAGCCCGCCATGTGGAGGAGCCGGCCCTCCCATTGGTGGAGAGAGCAGCGGCCGAAGCCATTGTTGGCAGCACCATCGTTCGCCATTCTCTGCTAGTTCTTGCTCGGCGCGGCGAGATTGGGGAAGATTGGGGAAGATGAGAACACGGAGACGGCGTGGTGAATGCGGGGCAGACGCGGTAGTTCGGCAATAAATAGAGGTAGGCACGTGTAAAACCGAGGCGACGACATTAACTCGCCGCGTGGAAGCTACGCGTCCGGCGAAGACTGACCGGCGGTAGGCTTTTACAGCTCGCGGAAGACGATGCGGTGAGGACGACGATCGATCTCTCTCGCCGACAAGTTGGGGGCACCAGCCGCGCGGGAAGTTTCCTCGGCGTTTCCCGCGCTTTCGTTTCGTCCGAAGTCCCCGAGCGCTCCCCGGGGACCGGGATGGCCTGATGAAAAAAAAGGCGTCCTGGAGGCTCATCGGAGAGACCGCTAGAGATGCTCTTACTGCAGCTGCTTTTGACGGAGCAACTGAACTTTGCTGCGTTTTTTTGACAGAGTGCTGAATTGCAGAGAAAAGATTACGAAATTGTCGGCTATGATACTACCAACTTCTCTTTATGATCTTTGCTTTTGCAAACACAATATTCACTGCACGCTTGCCGAAACTGAATCGTGGAGAATGTTATGCCGATCTCTTGGAGCATCTCCAGCCGGCGCTATTTAGCGCCGGATGGATGTATTCTTTTAGCCTGGAGAGACCTATTTTTCCAGCGACGAGCCTAGGAGGGATGAATATTGGAAATTTAGACAAAACTAGGCGAAACTCGTTCAAACATAAGCGAAAATTAAAGATATTCAACATATATAGAAGTTCGTACATATATAGGCCGAATTCGTACATATATTTGAATTTGGCAAAACTGAAACATAAACTTAAACTAATAGCGGCCTTCTACATGCCAAAATGGCGGTAGAAGGCCGTGTGGTTGCCGTCGCCGTCATCCTCGCTCGAGTTGCTGGCGTCCTCGGGCGGCGGCGCCTCGTACCAGCGGCTAGAACCCTGGCCAGGGTCGTCGGCGCGTGGAGGTGTCGGCCGGTAGAGGTCGTCGTCGCTGCTCTCCTCGAGTTTGATCAGCGCGCGGCCCTGGGTGCGGCGTTCGTTGCCACGGCCGGTGAGGCGGCTTGGACGGCGCGTTGCCGCGCGGCAGCCATGTCCAGCAGCCGACGCTGCTGCTCCGCCTCCTGCCGCTCCCAGTCCCGCCTGGACCAGTCGAGCGCGGCGTCGATGGGGAGCGTGTTGTTGGCGGGGACCAAGTCGTTGAGCGACCTGGCGATCACCTCCGCCACCGCGGTGTCCTCGGCGCGCTTGGCCTCCTCCTCAGTGAGCTGGTTGGCGGCGGCGATGGCGGCGGCCTCCTTCTTCGACGACTTCCTCTTCTTCCCCCGCGATGGAGAGGAGTGTTGGTCGCGGATGGCGAGGGTGCCAACGCTGCGCCCTCTGGTCGACGGTGGAGACACCGGCTCCTTCTTGACGTAGCGCGGTGTCGCCGGCGTAGGCGCCGATCCGCCAGACCTGGACGAGGAGGAGGACAGTGCCATCCTCCTCGGCGTCCAGGAACTACCGTGTTGGCGCGACACGGTAGGCACCTCCGGCGGCGACATCCCCAGTGTTGAAGGATAGAGAGGGAGAGAGATATGCGGAATATGTTGGATGTTGTATTGAGCCTCATGGGCGAGTATATATAGGAGTACAAGGGACCGACTTGGAGTAGAGGACAAGAAACAAATCTATCCGTAACCGTACGTATACCAAATATATCTCTAACACTCCCCCGCAGTCGTAGCGGTAGTGACGTGAACAACAGTAGCGTCGCGGACGGTCAGACTGGAGATAAACCGAAGTGGACCCCATAAGGCTGACACTCCCCCGCAGTCATAGCGGGAGCGTCGTGGACGGAGTTGCGTCGCGGATGCTTGGACTGTAGAGGAAGCTGGTGAGGCGCAGGTGACATAGGCATCCCAAATGGGCCTGCCGAAGATAGTACCCGGGGTTTTACTAAAGGCCCAATATCCGAAGGATAAGAAGATTCGGGAGCCCAAGATGTATTAAGGAAAGTTAGAATTATAATAGGAAGTGTTATTTGTAAATCTGGCGGGATGAGTTAGAAACCGTCCCGGACTCTGTAACTTGTACAAAACGAAATCCTCGGCTCCACCTCCTATATAAGGGGGAGTCGAGGGACGAAGAGGCAATCGAATCATTGTTACAAACCCTAGTTTTCATAATCGTCGAGTACTTTTCGGCTGAAACCTTCGAGATCTACTTGCCCTCTACTTCTAACTAAACCCTAGCCTACAATCCATAGGCATTGACAAGTTGATACCTTGTCAATTGGCGCCGTCTGTGGGAACTAGAGGCGTAAGGATCTGATCTCGATGGCACGTTCAAGATCTTCGACATCATCAACCGCAAGCAACGCTATGGATCGAGGTAAACAGATCGCTGCTGGTCCTGTCGATTTTGTTCCTCACCCACCCTCCCGTTTGGATGCATATGCGTATCTGGCGGAGCCCATGGAGATGACGTTCGGAAGGTTTCACTTTCGCGTCGGGAAGGAAGGATCGTATCGTGTCGAAATTCCGATTTCGTCGGGATCGTCGGCGGTCGACTCCGATTTTTCAAGCTATACATCGTCAACTGAGTCAGGAGAAGAAGAAACTTCGTCGACAAGCTACGTCAGCACCAGAGCAAGAGAGAAACTCACCAAGATCTTCAACGACATGTCGTTTGAGTCATCTGCGGACTCATATATAAGCGATGACTCAAGCGATGTCGACAGTTACGACTTCATCGACAAATCTATCACAGTGGGCAAGGTCTTCATCAATCTCAACTACGATGTCACCAAACCCAACATAGATCTGAGTACAAAGTATCATCAGATTTATGCCATTGAAGATCAAGAGGAAACATCTGAGGCTTTCGACGATCTGGGAAATCCATACGTCGATCCCTCTAATCTGCGACAAGGCCTGGGCAATAAATACGTCGGGCCGCAGCCGCGAGATAGAGTTCAGCTTTCGCAAGCAGCGTGGGACAGAGCTGCGAGAGCTATGAACGGTTCAGAACCAATGGCCACCACAGCCACACCAGAGGAATTGCAAGCATATCAATACAGGCTCGCACGAGCTGCAAGAGAATTGGAAAAACAGACGGCTGAGTTAAACAGAAGAAAGGAGGCAGCTTCTGCATCTAGCAGGAGGAGGGTAGATCTAAGTCGACAATCTAGAACTTCGGGTGATAGCCACAGGGAGGCGCGGAACAGAGCAAGGTCAAGGCTGCAACATATACCCGAAGCAGAAAGAGAGCACTTGGTCCAAAACCTCGACATGTCCTTCATGTCGATAGATACAAGAGGAAACATCATCCCCAAGACACCAGAGGCTGGGTATATGGCGACACACGCTTTTATCCTTGCATCTAAACCACCTCCAGGTGATCCAAGGGAAACAACTGTACAATATGGCGGTAGCGGGAGTTGGAGCTATGGGGACAGCGTTTGTATCAACGCCTCCCGAAGGAGCGGCAAGGCAAAATAGTCCACGACCTGCGGCGGCAACGGCGGCAGACTCTGAAGGACCAAGTGGAGCAAGAGACACGGCACGAGCACAAGCAAGGGTCGACGAGGCGCGGCAAGCGAAGGGATCATCGGCAATCTCCGGAGCTGAACGACGAAGATATGTGCGGCTTACCATGCTTCACGAGGAGAGTCCGAAAAACTCGAGTCCCCTCAGGATTCAAGTTACCCGACAACTTCAAGAAGTTCGACGGCCTTCAAGATCCAGAGGATTGGCTAGTGGATTATCTCGAGACAGTGAAGCTCACAGGAGGAACCAGGGCAACAGCTATGCAAAGCATCCAGGTGCATTTAAGTGGAGCCGCACGATCTTGGATAAAGAAACTCACTCCAGGATCTATCGACAGCTGGGAAAGTTTCGAGGATGTGTTCGTCAAGAACTTCAGATCCACATGCAAAAAACCTGCGTCGTTAGAGGAGTTGAGAGCATGTCAACAAAAGCCAGATGAGCCAATGAGAAAGTACATCCAAAGGTGGAATATCATCAAAAACTAGGCAGAAAATATATCTGACGAGAGAGCAATAGATGCGTTTGTCGCAGGAATTAGGCGTGGAGATTTTGTCGAGGACTTGGGAAGGACCAATCCAAAGACAGTATCCGCGTTAATGGAGATAGCAAACAGATGGGCGGATGGAGAAGACGGCTGTGCACAACAAACGGCACGAGGTCGCCGGAGGAGGACCGTGGTCGAAACTATCAACCGAGGCGACGATTTCCTCGGCGGTACCCGAACTATGACGCTCCGGGGCAAATTTCGGCAGGCTTTCGGGCAAACACAGGAGGAAGCAACAGAGATGATTATCAGAGAAGCAATGAACAGCGAGGTGATAGTAGGGATGATTCTCGCAACAACAGGCAAAATAGCGGGCCTAGGTTCCCAAGGCCTTTCGTGTCCCCTGAAGAGATGATGAATGGACCGTGCCAAATGCATTTTTTCCACGACGACGAACGGTAAAAGACGGTCGGGGCACCTGCAGAAGAGCTGTCGAAATTTTCGAGCAATGCTAAGATATGCGAGAGAACACTAACGCGCGGGCAACACGGAGAAATCCTCGAGAACCCGGAAGCGAGATTCACTTGCCGCCTCCTCCCGCGATTACGGACGACAATCGGCATCGGCTCGGAATAGCGGCAGCACCTCCACCACCACCTTATGTTGATCCTAACTCCAACGGAGCGGTGTCAATGATTCGGAAGGGAAGGCCGTCCAATAGAGCTCGAGAAAGTAATCTCACGACGGGTGTTTATGGCAGAAAAAATGCCTCCACCAACGGTTGAGTATCTTAATTGGTCGGGACAAGATATTGGCTTCACAATAGCGGATCACCCGCAGCAAGTCCCTCGACCGGGGCAGTCGGCACTTATTACGCCGGCGGTTATCGCGAGGATTTGATGTCTCCCGAGTGTTCATAGATGGCGGCAGCAGCCTAAACCTTATGTATGCGGATACATTGAGGAAGATGAACATATCCTTAGCAAACTTGAAGCCAACGAGACACAAGGTTCCACGGCATCACACCGGAGAAACCAAGTTATCCATTGGGGAAGATCAATCTCGACGTTCAGTTTGGGACCCGAGAAAATTATAGAATCGAGAGGCTGGAATTTGAAGTCGTGGATTTTCCGTCGCAGTACCACGCTTTGTTGGGACGCCCAGCATATGCCAGATTTATGGCGGTGCCAAACTATACATACCTGTTATGGAGATTGCCTGGACCAAAGGGACCAATCACAGTTAAAGGAAGCTTTGCCTTAGCAGATAAATGCGACAAGGATTTTCATCGGCTATCAGAAACTTTCGGGATGCAAGCTGAGTATTTGGCGTCAAAAAGCATGACTGATTACGACGTACTGCCAGACGTTGGAAGGCCAAATAAAGAATCAACTTTCAATACCAGGAAAAATTCTAAGGAGGTGCAGATTCACCCGACAGACCCGAAAAAGACGACATCTATCGCAAACGACATGGATATCGCATAGGAAAGCGCGCTCGTCGAGTTCCTCCGTGAGCACTGGAAAATCTTCGCATGGTGTCCAGCCTGACATGCCGGGAGTACCCGGGGAACTTGCAGAGCACCACCTAAACTTGGATCCATTAGCGAGACCAATCAAACAACCTCTGCGGCGTTTTTCGGAACCAAACCGCAAAGCTATGCTATCGAAGTAAATCGACTTGAGGAAGCTGGTTTTATCAAAGAGATATCTACGAAGCCACATGGGTAGCTAACCCGGTGATGGTGCTCGAAGAAACACACGACAGTCCTTCGTATGTGCGTCGACTTTACGTGTCTCAATAAACATTGTCCAAAGGATCACTTTCCCCTCCCGAGGATCGATCAAATTATCGACTCCACGGCTGGATGTGAACGTCTTTCCTTCCTGGACGCGTATTCTGGTTATAACCAGATCAGATTGAAAGAAGAAGACGAGGCCAAAACAGCGTTCATAACACCTTACGGCGTGTTTTGTTACAGAACAATGCCTTTCGGTTTAAAAAACGCGGGAGCAACATATCAGAGGATGATGCAGAAGTGTTTGGCGACACAAATCGGGAAAAACGTGCAAGTATACATCGACGATGTCGTCATAACGTCAAAAGAGGGGGCAACACTGATCGAGGATCTCAAGGAAACCTTCGACAACCTCAACAAATTCTGCCTCAAGCTGAACCCGACGAAGTGTTCCTTTGGCGTCCCTGCAGGAGAACTTCTGGGATTTCTAGTCTCAGCAAGAGGGATTGAAGCAAATCCCGACAAAATACAAGCTATCATAACAATGAGGAAGCCAACAAAATTGAAAGAAGTACAGCAGCTAACTGGGAGAGTCGCAGCTTTGAGCAGATTTGTCGCCAGGTTGGGAGAAAAAGCGTTACCATTTTACGCTCTAATAAAGCAAGGAGATAAATTCCAGTGGAACGAAGAGGCCGATAGAGCCTTCGAGGATTTGAAGCGCACAATCTCGACACCACCAATTCCGGTGGCGCCGAAGGAAAAGGAACCTCTCTGCTCGTATATTGCAGCCACGCCCCAAGTGGTGAGCACGGTGCTAGTTGTCGAAAGAGAAGAAGAAGGAAAACTCCACGGAGTACAGAGGCCAGTATACTTCATCAGCGAAGTTTTATCGCCATCAAAACAAAGGTACCCTCAGTACCAAAAGCTAGCATATGGAGTGCTCACAACAGCACGAAAATTGCGCCACTATTTTTCGGCACACCCGATCATAGTGGTCAATGAAGCTCCCTTGTCAAATATATTGAACAATCCGGAAGCTACGGGTCGTGTCTCCCTTTGGGGAATAGAACTTTCCCTCGGGACATCACGTATGAAAAAAGAAAAGCAATCAAGTCGCAAGTGCTGCCGGACTTCATCGCAGAGTGGATGGAGTTGCAAAACATAGGACCTCCAGACTTGTCGAGAACCTGGACCATGAACTTTGATGGGTCCAAAAGACTAGAAGGAGCTGGCGCAGGAGTAGTACTCATATCACCTGAAGGCGACAAGTTGAAGTACATCCTTCGGATGACGTTCCCTAACGCATCTAACAATGAAGCAGAATATGAAGCTCTCATACACGGGATGAAGATGGCAAAAGCTTGCGGTGCAACTCGATTAAAGATATTTGGCGACTCACAATTGGTAGCTCAGCAAGTCATGAACCAATGTGATGCAGTCAATGATAGCATGATGGCATACAAGGAAGTGTACAACGAGCTCGAAAAATTGTTTGATGGATGCGAAGTAAATCATATTAGCAGATTGAGCAACGACGAAGCCGACGTTCTTGCAAACATCGGATCGCAATGCCTTGCAGTTCCGCCGGGTGTATTTTGGGAAGAGATAACAGAGAGGTCTACAAAATCAACAAAATCAAAAAAGAAGGAGAAGAAACCCTCGGGGGCTACCAAGGAAGAGAAAGAGGAAGAAGAAGATCAGGACCTGGTCATGGTGATACAGATACCATGGATGCAGATGTACATATCATACATCCTCAGGAAAGAAATACCCGACGATCCAGTTGAGGCAAGGCGAGTAATTCGACGCTCCAAAGCTTTCACGGTGGTCAAAGGAGAATTGTACAAGCGAAGTATTTCGAGGCGTCTTGCAAAGGTGTGTCACACCCGAAGAAGGAAGAATAATTCTGAAGGATGTACACGAAGGAATATGTGGCCACCACGCAAGTAGTCGAGCTATTGCAGCCAAGGTATTTCGGGCAGGATTCTACTGGTTGACAGCAATCGAGGACGCCAAGGAAATAGTAAGAACTTGTGACACGTGTCAAAGGTTCGCCGCAAAACCTCACTCTCCAGCAGCAGAACTAACACCAATACCATTGTCGTGGCCTTTTGCCCAATGGGGACTTGATATGGTGGGCAAGTTACACAAATCCTGGCCAGGAGGAAAAGAGTACATGCTAGTAGCTGTCGACAAATTTACAAAGTGGATAGAAGCGAAGCCGATAAATTCACCAGACGGAGCATCTGCAGTAAAATTCATAAAAGGCCTCGTCTTCAGATTTGGAGTGCCCCACAGCATCGTCACAGACAACGGCAGTAACTTCACATCCCACGAGTTTAAAGATTATTGCGAAGAAGTGGGTATCAAGCTACACTTTGCGTCAGTTGCGCATCCGCAGACCAACGGCCAAGTCGAGAAAGCTAATGGAATCATCTGCAATGGCATCAAGAAACGCTTATTAGCACCACTGGAGAAAGCTCGACACACCTGGCCAGAGGAGTTGCCCAGTGTATTATGGAGCATACGAACAACACCAAATACAGCAACACAAGAAACTCCGTTCTTCTTGGTTCATGGAGCAGAAGCAGTATTGCCAATCGAGATAGAGCATGACTCTCCACGAGTCGTGGAATATGATGAAGAGGTGTCGAGAAAAGCGCTAGAAGATGACGTCGACGCACTTGATGAAGCTAGAGATGAAGTACTGTCTCGGGTAACCAAATACCAACAGGACTTGAAGAATTACCACAGTCGACGTTTACGGCCAAGATCCTTTCAGGTGGGAGACCTAGTTCTTCGGCTCACGCAAAAAAGTCATGAAAAACTCGAGTCACCATGGCTAGGCCCTTACATTTTCACGGAAGTAATCGGAGGAGGAGCTTACAGGATAAAGGACAAGAAGACAGGGGTGGAGGAGCAAAACCCTTGGAACGTGGCGCAAGTCAGGCGGTTCTATGCCTAGAGTTGAAATATAGTCCTTGTAAAACTTCAATGTACTGAAACGCCCGCGAGTTTTCGGACGCACTCTTTTCCTTTTTCGGGGCACCGAGTGGGGCCGGGAAAGGTTTTTAATGAGGCGGGCTCGCGGTGCTGCAATATAATAAAGATAGTGTCAATATAACTTTTCTTTATCGACATGCTCAAAGTCTCTGACCCGACGAATTTCAATATAGTTCATCAAAAAAGAAAAGCCTTGCCTTGGTATTAAAATACCTCGTGAGTCAATAAAAATACAAAATAGTACTCGATAAAGAAGCTCGGGGGCTGATATTCGCCATAAATACATATTAAATAAATGCCTTGGTTCAAAACCTCGCAATATACAAATACAGTAAATAGCCACCGAAACACTCGGGGGCTAGACAAATATAGAAATATAATGATTGCTTCACAATATAATCACAGTCATGGGTTACAAAGAAGAGTTATCTACAAAAGGAAAATAATTAATCATGATTCAGTATATCGTCAAGGGTAATTCTGTTTTCTTCAGGAGCAGCGCCAAGAAAGTCAGACATAATGACCATCGGCAAAAAAGTCGGCATCCATCCGAAGAAGGTCTTCAATCATTTCTTCGGCTACAGAGCGAAACCTTCGTGTTAATTCGGTCGACACCAACTCTTCGGCGCTTTACTTTACGATGAACTTTCGCAACAACTTGGGTCGAGGTCAAGATTTGAGTGGCAGATCTGAAGCATGATAAGAGCAAATCTGGCGCCAGCTACCAGTTGAGCTTTGACAAAATCATGGATCCTGTGGGCATCCTTGAATTTCTCCATTAACTCGGGAAGAGTCTTTGGTTGAACGTTCCGAGGAAACATGGAATTATAAACCATGGACAGGGTCTTGGTACAGAAGTCAAGGAAGTCGCGAGTTTGAGAAGCGCGATCCTGAAATCTGACAATCTGGCGGGTCCTCTCTGGGGTAGCCCAAAACAGAGAACCATGATCAAGGGAAAGATTAACGAGGAGGTTTGTCCTAGTATTTACCCTCTCTTCTTCGGCAACAGCATCAGTAAAGGAACCTATTAAAACAACGGAGCAGAAAAATTTTAAGAGACGTAGCATGAAGACGGAAGATATTGAGGATGAAACAAGCATACCCGACATATCCGCACTGGCTTCATTCATCAACTCGAGCATGAAATTTTCTCGAGTAGTCGCCTTTTCAGCCTCGGAAGCAGCGATTTCCTTGGCAGCCACGGCCTCACGAGCTTGGCTGAAGTGCAATTTTTCGGCTTCAGATGACTTGCGAGATTTTTCCATCATCACAAGTGTTTGCTTCTTTGCATACTGAAGTTGCTGCCGAAGTTCATCCAATTCTCGCGGTAAGGAATCTTCGACAGGTGTAGCATCAGCAAGAGTTCTCTTTGAGCGAGAAGAAGAAGGCGAAACATTGGAAGGAGTGGAAGATGGAGTGTAGTTATCAAATACCAACTGAAATTTGAAAGACAACATCAATCAACAAGCAAAAGATAGAGTCTTCATTAATCTTTCGGAATAATTACAAAGGCCTTACAGTGGAGCTAACGAAGTACGTGTCGCCAAATAACTACTTTGGCGACAAGAGCAAAAGAAAAACAAAGAGGCATGCAACTAGACCTCCGGCCTTGATGAGCTAGGAGTCGAAGCTGGTTTGATCCCGAGATAAGCCAAGATTTTCTTCATGTTGGGCTTGGCTGCCTTAATCAGGGATCTCCACCTTGATTGCTCTATCTGATCGGTGTCGCCAACTTTTGTCCAATCAACGATACTGTTAGGCTGTCAGCAACCAGAGCAACAGTGCTTTCGACAGCAATCTTCATATTTTCTTGGCGCATCTTCAGTCCAAGGTCTTCTGGTGAATTGAACATCTTGGAAAGGGCAAGGAAAGTCGGGGGCTCCTCTTTCTTCGGGAAGAAGTAGGGGAACAGCGCCGACAATCCTGCATTCGCATTTGCCACGCCTTCACGAATTTCGGACCCATGAAGCTCCAAATAAGAAAGTGCGTCAAGGAGAGGATCATTGACGGGATTCTCCAGATCAAAATCTTGGCCTGTTTGGGCTGCCGCAGAAAACAAAACGTTGGTCAAGAAACAAGAAACAGCGGTTCTCATAAAAATAGAAGGGATCAATGGTATTACTGTGAGTGCGTCGACTTTGTGATTTCAGGCGCTTGAGGATCCCCTGTTCACGAGAAGCTTGTGCAGCTTTGTGCTCGTTTAAGGCAGATTCAGCATCCTCAAGTCTTTTCTGCAGTTCCTCGACACTAGCAGCTTTTGCTTTGGCTTCATCAGCCTCGGCTTTAGCTTCGCTAGCAACAAGTTCGGCTTTCTTGCGAGCCACCTCACTTTGCTCAAGTTTATGAGCAAGTGCGTCGGCACGTTTGTTGGCCTCTGCAAGTTTCTCTGTCGAGATATATAAAAAAAAAGAAGAAGAAGAAAGATCAAAAATCGCGACAAGCAACAGGAGCAAGAAGTCAAGAAAAAACGGCAAGTATAAAAGCTGATTACCTTCGGCTCTGCTAGCATACTCACGGTACCCAATAAATTGGGATCCGATGCGGAGAAGCTCTTTGATCATAGGCTGTTAAAGAAGAACACAACAAGAGAAAAATCGGCATGAAAAAGAGAGTGAAGGCGTGAAAAAGCAAAATAGAGGAAATAACGATATCGACAAACTTACATCATCTAAGAGCAGAGTCGACGAGCTGCCCAATTGAGGGGCAGGTTCAACAATTGTTTCAATCCTTGTCCTTTTTGGTGAAGGAGCAAGGGGGCTTGTCTGGCGGAGTTGTGGTGACGACGTTTTGTTGAGGAGGCGAGGATTCTTCTCCTTCAACTAGCGTGTACGAGGCAAGTACAGTATGTGACGTGCTTGTCCGAGGAGCCACGTCAACAGTTGGTACTTCTTCCTCGTCATCACTGTTGATCAAAAATCGGCAGCATAAAAAGTAAGACAAGATAAACACCTCGAGTACAGAAAAAGGGAGAAATAAAGGTGACTTACGAGCTGACGAGGGATTCAATATAAGGATCATAAGCTGCCTTCGGATGAGAAGGAACAACTTTTTCAGCCTTAGAAGTGCCAGAATCCTCGGCATCATTCCTTTTCCTTTTGTTCCTTGGGGAAACAGCAGGAGGAAGGGATTGCGTCGACTCGGCGGCTTCGGATTCAACTTCTTTTTCATGGGAAGGCTGCAGATTTGTGAGAACCCGCGACTTCACTTTCAGGAATAGAAGAACCTTGGGTGTCTTCGGCAACGATAGCCTGTTCTTCGACTTCTCCATCCTCAGGAAGAGGAGGAAGGGAAGCCATAGTAGGATGGTTCTGCAAGAAAATAGCGACAAAAGAAAAATTAGAGAGATATCAATGCAATGAGATGCAAGGAAAGTTCGGAACAAGACAGAAACTCGAGAAGACAAAATACCTCGGGGAGAGGATTGGCGGAGCTGTATGGTTCCACGCGACAAGAGGAGGGAATAGGATCCTTCTTGGCCAGGCGGGAAACTCTTCGAATCAATTTCTCCAAGTCCTTTGCAGAAAGATCACTTGGAGATTCTATTGGCGTCGTTTTCACCGGAATACGTCCAAAGGGGATTTTTGCGAGCTCTGAAGAGGTTGCACTCTAATCCTAAGGAAGTAGGCGGTGATTTGAACACCGGATAGTTCTTTGCCTCGAGTATTTTGAAGCTGATGAATACGAGACATAAGTGCTTACGTCGCCTTTTTCTCTTCTTCGGAAGCTTCAGCGTCCCAGGAACGGCGGCGCTGAATTTTGGCACTTCCGTCGAAAGGGATTATGTTGTGTTCCACAGAGTTGGCACTTTCTTCGTGAATGTAGAGCCATCTTTTGCGCCATCCTTGGACAGAATCAGGAAACTTGACGTCGAAATAATCAACGTCAGTTCGGACACAGATAACAACACCGCCTATGTTATAGGTGGCGTTGTGGGAGCCATTGCGGCGGAGGCGAGAAAATGCGTTTCCACGAGCCCAATTAGGAGGGATTCCAAGGAAGCATTCGCACGAGTGTGATAAAAATGGAAATGTGAAGGATGGAATTGGGGGTCAACCGAGTGCGGTTGAATCCCGTAAACAAAAAGAAGGCCGCGGAGGAAATCGTGAATTGGGGCCGAAAGGCCGCGGATGAGGTGATCAACGAAACTAACCCGGTACTCCATTGGAGGGTTGGGGTAGCTTTCTTCGCTGGGAAAGCGGATGGCGTCTTCTTTCTTCATCAGGCCAAGCCTCTTCAGCGTGTTGACTGTCAACACCCGGATTTTTAAGTCCAGATGCCCTATTACATCATACATCGCAATCCCAGGAAGATTGTTTTTGCGAGACATAATAGTAAGTAGTTCAGAGTCATCATTTATTACAACACATGAAGTCTTACAACAAGGGATCACATGATCCAATATTACACGAATGGATTGTTCAACATCACACACAAGTAGCGGAAGCGTATTAGTAGTGGACTATATATTCCACAGGCAACGCTTGACGATAGAAGACGATCCTAGTTATCGTAGACGTCCTGTTGTCCGTCATCCTGATACTGTTGCTCCTCTTCAAAGTCTGGCATTTGAATAGCCAGGGCAAAGCCATGAGTACTTTTTAAAGTACTCGCAAACTAAAATGGTGGGGGAACATATTAAGTGTAGTAAGGGTGCTAAGCTCTAGGTTTATTTGCATAAAGCCAAGTTTTTATTTGCTAAACATTTAGTAAACACCCATTATTTGCTAGACTAACTCAAGTGGGAACATTAGTGTCATTCCCACAATTTGTAAGTCAAATCACCATTCATATCCACCATTTCAAAAATTCTGACAACGGGGATAGTATGGCCTTTCCAATCGTCCATAACCGCGGACACGGCTATTCGAATAGGTTTAACACTCTGCAGAGGTTGTACTCTTGTGCCACAACTTTTGATTACATCCGTCGAGGATAACCCCGAATCATCGTAACTCGAGTACGCGGATCATCAACCTTAACCTCTCACTTATATGTCCTAGTATAGGCACCTCTCCCCATGAGCTTGGCCTCCCAGGTGAAAACCAACTGTTAACCCGGGAACCGCACGAGGCTTGGGTCGTACATTCACCTCATATTCACATCATTTCTCATATACGGAGGCAGCCTCGGCGTAACCCCTATGATGCTTGTTTAGAGGGAACCCATACTAAAATACACAAGTTTCTAGTTAAGCCCTACCCATAATCAGGTATTGTGGGGGTACTTGTATAATTGGAAGGGTATCGCATTCAGACCCAATCATCAGATTTTATCAAAAATCACTATCTTCTCTTGTTCACATCCATCACCACTTTACTTTCTTTCAAAGTCATTTCACTTCACCATGTTCCCATCTAGAGTAGTCAATTTTAATTAATTAGCAATAGCAACTATATGAGGGGTGCTATCTAGCTTTGAGTGGTGCTAACCAAGTATTATTCTATTCTATATCAAGTGAATCATAAATCAAAAAGTACTTTGAAATAAATACGCCAAAGTAAAATTAAGTAAAAACATGGGATAGGTAGTACATAAAAGTAAAGTGTGAGGGTGCCTTTGCTCTTGTAGAGCTAAGCACTTGTATTTAGCAAGGGTTAGCTTGCCTTGAGCTGAGTAGTGATCAAAGTGCTCTTCTTCTTCCTGGGAGTATGCTTCCTCCTCTTGATACTCCTCGTTACTAGCGTCTATATACGAATACGAGGTATAAATACTAAACCAACTCGCATATTAAACTAGAAACACTCAAAGAGTTCACACTCTAGTCCTATTAGCAATCAAACATGGCATGGTGAGTTATTTGATGAATTCTTATTTAGTAGAAAATAATTTCCTCTTATTATTCCTATTTCTTAAATTTGGATATATAAATCCTTAGAGAAAATCATTTCTTCTCATTACCTTATATTAAGATTTAATCTCTTCATATAATAATCAGGTATGAAATATAGGTTGACCCAAGTCAACATTTCATATCTATTATATGTGAGTATAATTTAATTAAAGTGCTACACTTCACATGTTATAATACCACTATTTTAAATGCATTAAAATCTCTAAGTAATAAATATCAGGGGTTCATTAGCCTAGGTCATTCCCCCTGGTTATATCACTTAGAATCAAGATTTAAATGAGAGAGTAGCTCTCATAGTATTTATTAAATTTGAATTCCAAGTTGAAATGTTCTAGAATTGACTACATAGCTATCTTATTTGATCTTGGCTATGATCATCCAAATAACATGTCTATATTATTGCATAATTAATGAGAGGACATCATTTGTGATTTATTAGAATTGGAATCAACTTAAAATCATTTATAGGTTATTTTTAATAATTATTTGAAGTTAGAAAAGGCCCTGCCTTGTTATTTTTGTCATTTAAAATTTACTACGAATTTGGATATGAGGCCAGTGCCATTATTTAGATAATTTCATGGGCTTTCTAAATATATAAAATTGGTTAAATTTGGTGTAGTAGATCTCGAGCTATTCAATTTTGAAGTGAGCAGCAGTATTTGAATTTGAACTAAAAGGATTAACTCTATTTGAATTTTTGGGCCAGGCGGGAAAATCTAATGGGCCGAAAGGGTTTAAACCGTCACTGCGCGGCCCAGCACGCATCTGGTGCGAGTGGGCTGCCTGACGAGCGGGGGCCACCCGTCAGTGCCTCTTAACTCAGCGAAACGGTATGCGAAAGATTGGCCGTTAGATTAGAACAGAGATCTACGGCTGGGGAGCGTCGTCGTCACCGACGGGATTCCGACGAGGGCTCGGCGGCAGCAGGGGGTCAGGGAGCCTACCAGGCCGATGCAGGACTCAGGCAGTATGCGCGGTGAAGGTGTAGTAGATGTGGAAGAGGTTGGGAGCAGCGACGGCGCTTGAGGTGGCGCCAATCGTCGACGGTGAGCTGCGTCCCCCGGCGGCTCCGATCTTGAAATTGCTCCTCCTCCGGCGGCAATCGAACGAACTAAGGTGGTGGGGAAGATCAGTGGTGAGAGGGGAGTCGAGTGGTGTGAAGATAGCGTCCGGGGAGGGCCTCTATTTATAGCGTCGAGGGGTGCCGCGGGGTGCCGCAAGGGCGCGTCCATGGCGTGGCGCTTCCGGCGCTCCAGGGGCAAGGCAAGGACGGCTGCTCGTAGGCGTCGTCCCGGAGATGCTCAACGGCTAGCTAGCGCGAGAGAGGGCTACGGAATCGTCCAGGTTTTCGTTTCGAGTGCTGCGGTACTTGCGGTACGTCGGCGACGAGGACGACGGTGACAAGGCCCTGGGCGCGTGCTTGAGCATGTCTAGCGTGTAGAGGGTGCAGAGGCGATGCTCCAGGCCGCGGTAGGGATGCAGGGCGAGGACAGTGGCGATCAAGTGCGTGGCGTCCTGGCGCGTCCAGTGCGCGCTCACCGCGTGCACGGGCGTGTCCTGGCAACATTTTGGCACGCGCGTTCCCGTCCATGCCGTGCGTTGGCGATCGAGTGAACGGTACAGGCTGAGTCCTTGTGCTGCAGGGATGCTCGAGGACATGCAGAATCGACAAGGGAGTGGCCAAGGAGAGAGGTGCACAAAGGTGGCCGGCATGGCCACGGCATGCTTAGTTTTAGGATTTTTCTCTCCCTCCTCTCACTTTAATCGGCCAGGGCAGGTACAGGGATGATGCAGGAGTCCTAGAACTAGCCAATGATCACGAGATTAAAGTGGTTTAGCCAAGAAACCAGAGGGTAATAGTGTGTGTCAAAATTTGGGTTTGATGCCTGCCACCTGTTTGATGTAATGGCCGCATGAAGAAAATTTTGAAAATTTGAAATTCTTTTTGGTACACCTCATGGATATAAATAATGTGAGGTTTTGGTGGTGGTGGCACTCCCTTTGGATTTGATTTGCAACTTTTTCAAATTTGAGGTGATCTTCTTCTCTCTCTCGGGTTCCATCTTTGCCCTCTTATTCTGGTCAACCTAGTCAACTTTAGGGAGGGTGGTCAACATCAAAGTTACACACCTTGACATGTTCTTGGATGACATGGCTTTGGTTGACAAGGTTTAGTTGAAGTTTTAAGAAATATCGAGGGGCAAAGTAGAGAAGAAATTATTTTGGTCACATGTGACCATTATCATATGTAATTAAGGTTTGAATTTTCCTTTGATTTTAATTTGGTTTCCTTGATGCATTTGGGTTATTTTGAGTTATATATGAGTTTTAGAAACCACAATGCAAGCAAAGATGGCCTAGGGTGAAGATTTGCATTTTGGCATATGGTGTATGTGAAGGAAATATGGGTTTCTCCCCATTTCTTTATTTCTTCTCAATTTAGGGTTTTGTGATCTTGGTTAGGGTTCACAAGTAATGTTTAAACATACTAACACTCATCATGGCATTTGCACAAAAGAATTTATTCAATGCAAGAAACTATATGTGGCACTATATGCATATAAAAAGTTTTTGTTAATTGCAAAATTTGAGTAGTTGAAATATTCTCTTGAGCTTTATTAATGTTAAAACTTGGGATGTTACAAACCCTTCCCCCTTACAAAAGATCTCGTCCCGAGATCTGAGAAAACTAGGTGCTAAAGAGATCTGGGTACTCAGTCCTCATAAAGTCTTCTCTCTCCCAGGTGGCTTCTTCTTCGGTGTGGTTACTCCATTGGATCTTCAGAAACTTGATACTTCGGGTACGGGTGGTTCTGAAAGCTTCTTCCAGGATGCACATAGGTACTTCGCGGTATGTCAGATCTGAGTTGATATCCACAGCTCTATGGTCGATGTTCTTGAAAACCTCGGTCTTCTCAGGTACCTCTAAACACTTCCGGAGTAGCGAGATGTGAAACACATTGTGCACTGCTGACATTTCTTCCGGTAACTCCAGTTGATAGGATACTTCTCCTCGGCGACTCAGGACTTTGAAAGGTCCGACATATCGGGGTGCAAGCTTTCCTCTAAGCTGAAATCTCTGCATTCCTTTAAGGGGGACACTTTGAGATACACGAAATCTCCGATCTCGAAGGTCATCTCTCGGCGTCTCTTGTCGGCGTAGCTCTTCTGTCTTGATTGGGCTGTCTTGAGGTACTCACAGATCTTGTGAACCTTCTCTTCGGCTTCTCGGAGAATATCTGGCCCAAAGACTTGACTCTCTCCTACTTCCGACCAATTCAGGGGGGTACGGCACTTCCTTCCATACAATGCTTCAAAGGGGGCCATCTGCAAGCTGGCTTGGTAGCTGTTGTTGTACGAGAATTCTGCGTATGGCAAGCAGTCTTCCCACTTAGATCCATACTCTAGCACACATGCTCTCAACATATCTTCTAGTATCTGGTTGACTCTTTCAGTCTGTCCATACATGCTCGCGGGTGATAGGCTGTGCTGAAATTCAGACGAGTTCCGAGTCCTTCATGTACTTTCTGCCAGAATCTGGAGGTGAATTGGGATCCTCTATCGGATACTATCGACTTCGGGGTTCCGTGTAGGCTGACTATTCTTGAGATGTATAACTCTGCAAGTCTTGGTCCTTGATAGGTGGTCTTGACGGGGATGAAGTGGGCGACTTTGGTCAACCTGTCGACCACTACCCAGATGGAATCATTTCCTTTACTAGATTTAGGCAATCCGGTGATGAAGTCCATTCCTACCGAATCCCACTTCCATTCGGGAATCTGCAGGGGCTGTAGCAGTCCTGCAGGTCGTTGATGCTCGGCCTTGACTCTTCGACGGATGTCACACTTGGCGATGTAACTTCCGATTTCTCGCTTCATTCCATGCCACCAGAACTGTTCCTTCAAGTCCTGGTACATCTTGGTACCTCCGGGGTGAATAGAATACAAGGTGTCATGGGCTTCCTTCAGAATGACTTGCTTCAACTCTGAATCTGACGGCACACAAAGGCGTCCGTTGTACCATAGCACTTCTTCTTCGTCGACAGTGAATCCCGGTGCTTTTCCTGCAGCCATCTGACTTTTAATCCCGTCAATGCTTGCATTGCTCTTCTGGGCTTCCTTGATTTGACTAATCAGGGTAGGTTGGAGTTCAATGCTGGCGAGAAATCCTTCACTTACTAACTCCATTCTAAACTGTTCAAACTCTTGAAACAGGCTAGGTTGTTCTTCGGCGATCATGGAGTTTAACTGGCACGGCAATCTACTCAAAGCATCCGCTACCACATTGGCCTTGCCGGGGTGGTAGTGAATCTCCATATCGTAATCCTTGATTAGCTCTAACCATCTTCGCTGCCTCATGTTTAGCTCCTTCTGAGTGAAGATATACTTCAAGCTCTTGTGATCTGAGTAGACCTCGCATCGATTACCCATGAGGTAATGACGCCATACTTTCAGTGCTAAAACCACGGCTGCTAACTCTAAGTCATGGGTTGGATAATTCTGCTCATGCTGCTTCAGTTGCCTTGACAGGTACGATATTACTTTGCCTTCTTGCATCAACACACATCCAAGACCAATCTTGGAGGCATCACAGTACACATCAAATGGTTTAGTGATGTCCGGCATGATCAATATTGGGGCTGAAGTCAGTCTGCTCTTGAGCTGTTGGAAACTCTCTTCACACTTGTTCGTCCATTCGAACTTCTTATCCTTCTTCAGCAATTGAGTCATCGGTCTGGCTATGCTTGAGAATCCTTCAACGAATCAGCGGTAGTATCCCGCCAATCCGAGAAATGCGCGGACCTCAGTCTGAGTGGTTGGGGCTTTCCATTCTTCAACAGTCTTGATCTTCGAAGGGTCAACGGCAATTCCTCCGGCGGACAATATGTGTCCCAGGAATCCTACTTCCTTCAACCAAAACTCGCATTTGCTAAACTTGGCGTACGACTGATGCTCCCGAAGGGTATCTAAAACCGCTTCCGGGTGTTGCTCATGCTCTTCTTCGATTTGGAGTAGATAAGGATGTCGTCGATGAAAACAACGACAAACTTATCCGGGAAGTTCATGAAGACCTTATTCATGAGGTTCATGAAATAGGCGGGAGCGTTAGTCAATCCAAATGACATGACGTTGTACTCATACAATCCATATCCGGTGGTGAAGGCGGTTTTGGGGATGTCCGTTGCACGGATTTTCGGCGATGGTAACCTGTCCTAAGATCAATCTTAGAGAAGACGGTGGCTCCGGTCAACTGGTCAAACAGGTCTTCGATCTTGGGCAAAGGATACTTGTTCTTGATGGTGACGTCATTGAGTTTGCGGTAATCCGTACATAAACGGATCGCACCATCTTTCTTGTCCACAAACAAAACTAGTGATCTCCAAGGTGATGCACTTGGTCTAATCAAACCTTTGGCTAACATATCATCTAGTTGCTTCTTCAGTTCCACTAATTCTGCTGGGTTCATACTGTATGCTCTCTGGGCTATAGGTCCGGTTCCAGGGATTAACTCAATGATAAACTCGATATCCCGATCTGGGGGCATACCGGGTAGATCATCCGGAAACACATCGGGGTATCGACAAACGACCCTGATCTGATCCAAGGTGGGTTTAGCTATACTTTGGTTGCAGGTAAATTTTCTGGGCAGTCTTTCAGATATGTGATCGACTAAAATTCCGGTGCTACTAGTCATGGTGATGGCCTTCTTGGCACAATCAATTAGCCCATGATGTTTCGACATCCAGTCCATACCCAGTACTACTTCCAAACCTTTTGTTCCCAGAACAATCAAATTTGCATAAAAATCTATTCCATGAATTCTGATAGGAACATCTTTGCAAATTTTTCTAGCTTTAGTGGTTGATCCAGGTATTTGAACTATCATGACATGCTTCAAACTGAGAGGTTGAATCTTACTAGTGCATGCAAAATCTTCAGTGACAAACGAATGCGATGCTCCAGAATCAAACAGCACTCTTGCAGGTATTGAGTTAACAGAGAACATACCCAGCACTACATCTGGGGCTTCCTGAGCTTCTTCCGCACTCATGTGAAAGAGGCGGCCTCCACGGTTGTTCGGGTTGTTGGGGGTGAACTTCTTGTTGTGGGCGACACGGCGCTGCTGCTGAGCAGGGCCAGAGGTGTTGGCGGTAGTCTTGGCGAGGCGCTTGGGACATTCGTTAGAGTAGTGCCCCACCACTCCGCACTCATAACAAGTGATGGTGGACTTGTCCTTGGTGGCGACCGGAACAGCATTGCTCCCAGTCCTCGGGGCAGTGTTGGTGTTGTTGTTGTTGGCTGGGGCTCTCATCGGAGCGCGGTTGAAGTTGTTGTTGTGGTGGACGTAGTTGTTGCTGTGGTGGGGTCCACCAGTCCTGGGGTTTCCTCCACTCCGGTTCTGATAACCGGGGCGCGACATCTGTGCCGGGGGCCTGTTGTTCCTGGGGGTGAATCCTCCGCTTGAGCTAGGACGGAACTTGGGGGTGTTGCTGGGCCCACTTTGGTGCATCATGCGGCGCTTGCGGTTCTCATTGGCCTGATTCAGCTTGCCCTCCATTTGGATGGCGGAGTCAACAAGGGCTTCGAGGTCAGCAAAAGGAATGTTGACCAACACAGTTTGCATCTCATCATGCAGTCCATTTAGGAACCTCTCCTTCCTCTTCTCGACAGTGTCCGTCTCATCCGGGGCGTACCTTGACAAAGTGAGAAACTTGTCGCGGTATTCTACCACGGTCATCCTGCCTTGCTTCAGTTCGCGGAACTCATCCCGCATCTTCTTGATGAGACCCGGTGGCACGTGATACTTGCTAAACTTGAGCTTGAAATCTGCCCAAGTCATCATTTGCCCCGCATTTAATGCGCGGGCGCTGGTCCACCAAGCACGTGCAGGTCCTGCCAGGTAGTGGGTGGCAAACAGTACTTTGTCACCATCTTCTACTCCGGCAACCTCAAGATTGTTCTCCATGGTTTGGAGCCAATCATCAGCATCAAGAGGTTCCTCCGTCTTGCTAAACACCGGTGGGTTGGTGTTTTGAAAGTTCTTCAACTTGGACCCTGGATGGTCATGGTTTCCGTGGCCTTGATTGCCCTGAGCAATCTGTTGAAGTGCCGCTAGGTTGGCTTGTCGTTCAGTTCTCTCAACTTCTCTATCAGCCAACATCTGTTGCAACATCTGCATCATTGCCTCTTGAGTCATGTTGCGAGTTGGGGGTGCCATCTGAACAGGGATATGGATAATGAGACGAGAGGGAAATTTCTATGGCTTATTTTGGGATAAAAAATGCACACAACTTAAACTTGATTCATAAAATATTAATAATATTACACACACAAACATAGTCATGGAGGTAGCAAATATTACAAGCCAAATGTTCAGGAGGGTTTTAAGAACCCTTTCAACAAACTACGATACATGGGGCGAATACAAAGGACCGATACATCTCATACTCGCAAGTGCTCATAAGGGGGATGGAAGCTATCCATCGATGCGGAGCGGGAAGGTGGTGTCCATCCCGGTAGGCAGGAGCTGGTGGAAGTCCAGGTCTCCCTCGTCATCCTCCTCGTAGTCCTCGTCGTTGCTGACATAGGAGTAGCCATCCCCTTGGATGTCTTCCCCTTCTCCCTCTCCTTCGAGGAGCTGGAGCTGTTCAGCCTGAGTGGCGATGGTCTCCTTCAGGACGGCGATCTTGGCCTTCAGGCGGTGAATGGTAGAGTCCCTCTTCACGACCGTCTGGCGGAGAGTTCTACGCTCCTTTGCGATGACCTTGATGGTCTCCGCATACTTGTTCAGCTGGTCCTGGGTGTGGATGGCGGTGGAGCGGGAGTTGTCCAACTCAGCACGAGTTTCGAACAGCATGAAGTCCATGTGATCCACGTGGTGCCTGAGCACCGGGTGGAACGGCAGGCTGAGGGGCATCCCGAGAGAGGAGTGCCTTGCGAAGTGCTCAAAGCGTTCTCCTTCGATGGCCACCGAGTTTTGCCCGCACAGACGAGCGAGAGCCTCCTGCATAGCGCGGGCAAGTCCATCCACCCAGTTGTTCTCTCGGAGAGAGAACTGAATCTGGCGGAACATCGGCGACTCCGGCTTCCCGGGGAGGTTGGCCATGATGAGCCACTGGAGTGGACCATTGGCTGGCCCAGCGATCTGTCCCCCGTAGAACACGGGAGGAGAGCGCCCGAGGAACTCGGTGAGGGCAAACAGATCTCGTTCAAAGATCAGGTCCCCTCCGTTCGCCAAGTCGTACACCTGAGTCTGGATGAAGGGCTCCGTGGGGATGATATCCATCTGTAGAGAGATGGATGAGCAAGTTAGAGATGTGCAAGTGTTCAAAATTTTAAGCAACTTATAAATAAGAGCATGAATTTGGCTAGTTTACAAAAAGATTCAAAGGTAAGGGTATGATTGTATTTTTCATAATTATTTAATTTATTGTCTTGGAAACTAAGTTTATTAAACGTCCATTCTAACTAGGGCCTCCTAAGGTCAAACAATGGCTCTGATACCAACTTGTCAACACCCGGATTTTTAAGTCCGGATGCCCTATTACATCATACATCGCAATCCCAGGAAGATTGTTTTTGCGAGACATAATAGTAAGTAGTTCAGAGTCATCATTTATTACAACACATGAAGTCTTACAACAAGGGATCACATGATCCAATATTACACGAATGGATTGTTCAACATCACACACAAGTAGCGGAAGCGTATTAGTAGTGGACTATATATTCCACGAGCAACGCTTGACGATAGAAGACGATCCTAGTTATCGTAGACGTCTCGTTGTCCGTCATCCCGATATCTGTTGCTCCTCTTCAAAGTCCGGCATTTGAATAGCCGGGGCAAAGCCATGAGTACTTTTAAAGTACTCGCAAACTAAAATGGTGGGGGAACATATTAAGTGTAGTAAGGGTGCTAAGCTCTAGGTTTATTTGCATAAAGCCAAGTTTTTATTTGCTAAACATTTAGTAAACACCCATTATTTGCTAGACTAACTCAAGTGGGAACATTAGTGTCATTCCCACAATTTGTAAGTCAAATCACCATTCATATCCACCATTTCAAAAAATTTCGTGACAACGGGGATAGTATGGCCTTTCCAATCGTCCATAACCGTGGACACGGCTATTCGAATAGGTTTAACACTCGCGAGGTTGTACTCTTGTGCCACAACTTTTGATTACATCCGTCGAGGATAACCCCGAATCATCGTAACTCGAGACGCGGATCATCAACCTTAACCTCTCACTTATATGTCCTAGTATAGGCACCTCTCCCCATGAGCTTGGCCTCCCAGTGAAAACCAACTGTTAACCCGGAACCGCACGAGGCTTGGGTCGTACATTCACCTCATATTTACATCATTTCTCATATACGGAGGCAGCCTCGGCGTAACCCCTATGATGCTTGTTTAGAGGGAACCCATACTAAAATACACAAGTTTCTAGTTAAGCCCTACCCATAATCAGGTATTGTGGGGGTACTTGTATAATTGGAAGGGTATCGCATTCAGACCCAATCATCAGATTTTATCAAAAATCACTATCTTCTCTTGTTCACATCCATCACCACTTTACTTTCTTTCAAAGTCATTTCACTTCACCATGTTCCCATCTAGAGTAGTCAATTTTAATTAATTAGCAATAGCAACTATATGAGGGGTGCTATCTAGCTTTGAGTGGTGCTAACTTCAAGTATTATTCTATTCTATATCAAGTGAATCATAAATCAAAAAGTACTTTGAAATAAATACGCAAAAGTAAAATTAAGTAAAAACATGGGATAGGTAGTACATAAAAGTAAAGTGTGAGGGTGCCTTTGCTCTTGTAGAGCTAAGCACTTGTATTTAGCAAGGGTTAGCTTGCCTTGAGCTGAGTAGTGATCAAAGTGCTCTTCTTCTTCTGGGAGTATGCTTCCTCCTCTTGATACTCCTCGTTACTAGCGTCTATATACGAATACGAGGTATAAATACTAAACCAACTCACATATTAAACTAGAAACACTCAAAGAGTTCACACTCTAGTCCTATTAGCAATCAAACATGGCATGGTGAGTTATTTGATGAATTCTTATTTAGTAGAAAATAATTTCCTCTTATTATTCCTATTTCTTAAATTTGGATATATAAATCCTTAGAGAAAATCATTTCTTCTCATTACCTTATATTAAGATTTAATCTCTTCATATAATAATCAGGTATGAAATATAGGTTGACCCAAGTCAACATTTCATATCTATTATATGTGAGTATAATTTAATTAAAGTGCTACACTTCACATGTTATAATACCACTATTTTAAATGCATTAAAATCTCTAAGTAATAAATATCAGGGGTTCATTAGCCTAGGTCATTCCCCCTGGTTATATCACTTAGGATCAAGATTTAAATGAGAGAGTAGCTCTCATAGTATTTATTAAATTTGAATTCCAAGTTGAAATGTTCTAGAATTGACTACATAGCTATCTTATTTGATCTTGGCTATGATCATCCAAATAACATGTCTATATTATTGCATAATTAATGAGAGGACATCATTTGTGATTTATTAGAATTGGAATCAACTTAAAATCATTTATAGGTTATTTTTAATAATTATTTGAAGTTAGAAAAGGCCCTGCCTTGTTATTTTTGTCATTTAAAATTTAATACGAATTTGGATATGAGGCCAGTGCCATTATTTAGATAATTTCATGGGCTTTCTAAATATATAAAATTGGTTAAATTTGGTGTAGTAGATCTCGAGCTATTGAATTTTGAAGTGAGCAGCAGTATTTGAATTTGAACTAAAAGGATTAACTCTATTTGAATTTTTGGGCCAGGCGGGAAAATCTAATGGGCCGAAAGGGTTTAAACCGTCACTGCGCGGCCCAGCACGCATCTGGTGCGAGTGGGCTGCCTGACGAGCGGGGGCCACCCGTCAGTGCCTCTTAACTCAGCGAAACGGTATGCGAAAGATTGGCCGTTAGATTAGAACAGAGATCTACGGGCCGGGGAGCGTCGTCGTCACCGACGGGATTCCGACGAGGGCTCGGCGGCGACAGGGGGTCAGGGAGCCTACCAGGCCGATGCAGGACTCAGGCAGTATGCGCGGTGAAGGTGTAGTAGATGTGGAAGAGGTTGGGAGCAGCGGCGGCGCTTGAGGTGGCGCCAATCGTCGACGGTGAGCTGCGTCCCCCGGCGGCTCCGATCTTGAAATTGCTCCTCCTCCGGCGGCAATCGAACGAACTAAGGTGGTGGGGAAGATCAGTGGTGAGAGGGGAGTCGAGTGGTGTGAAGATAGCGTCCAGGGAGGGCCTCTATTTATAGCGTCGAGGGGTGCCGCGGGGTGCTGCAAGGGCGCATCCATGGCGTGGCGCTTCCGGCGCTCCAAGGGGCAAGGCAAGGACGGCTGCTCGTAGGCGTCGTCCTGGAGATGCTCAACGGCTAGCTAGCGCAGAGAGAGGGCTACGGAATCGTCCAGGTTTTCGTTTCGAGTGCTGCGGTACTTGCGGTACGTCGGCGACGAGGACGACGGTGACAAGGCCCTGGGCGCGTGCTTGAGCATGTCTAGCGTGTAGAGGGTGCAGAGGCGATGCTCCAGGCCGCGGTAGGGATGCAGGGCGAGGACGGTGGCGATCAAGTGCGTGGCGTCCTGGCGCGTCCAGTGCGCGCTCACCGCGTGCACGGGCGTGTCCTGGCAACATTTTGGCACGCGCGTTCCCGTCCATGCCGTGCGTTGGCGATCGAGTGAACGGTACGAGCTGAGTCCTTGTCGTCTGCAGGGATGCTCGAGGACATGCAGAATCGACAAGGGAGTGGCCAAGGAGAGAGGTGCACAAAGGTGGCCGGCATGGCCACGGCATGCTTAGTTTTAGGATTTTTCTCTCCCTCCTCTCACTTTAATCGGCCAGGGCAGGTACAGGGATGATGCAGGGGTCCTAGAACTAGCCAATGATCACGAGATTAAAGTGGTTTAGCCAAGAAACCAGAGGGTAATAGTGTGTGTCAAAATTTGGGTTTGATGCTCGCCACCTGTTTGATGTAATGGCCGCATGAAGAAAATTTTGAAAATTTGAAATTCTTTTTGGTACACCTCATGGATATAAATAATGTGAGGTTTTGGTGGTGGTGGCACTCCCTTTGGATTTGATTTGCAACTTTTTCAAATTTGAGGTGATCTTCTTCTCTCTCTCTCGGGTTCCATCTTTGCCCTCTTATTCTGGTCAACCTAGTCAACTTTAGGGAGGGTGGTCAACATCAAAGTTACACACCTTGACATGTTCTTGGATGACATGGCTTTGGTTGACAAGGTTTAGTTGAAGTTTTAAGAAATATCAGGGGGCAAAGTAGAGAAGAAATTATTTTGGTCACATGTGACCATTATCATATGTAATTAAGGTTTGAATTTTCCTTTGATTTTAATTGGGTTTCCTTGATGCATTTGGGTTATTTTGAGTTATATATGAGTTTTAGAAACCACAATGCAAGCAAAGATGGCCTAGGGTGAAGATTTGCATTTTGGCATATGGTGTATGTGAAGGAAATATGGGTTTCTCCCCATTTCTTTATTTCTTCTCAATTTAGGGTTTTGTGATCTTGGTTAGGGTTCACAAGTAATGTTTAAACATACTAACACTCATCATGGCATTTGCACAAAAGAATTTATTCAATGCAAGAAACTATATGTGGCACTATATGCATATAAAAAGTTTTTGTTAATTGCAAAATTTGAGTAGTTGAAATATTCTCTTGAGCTTTATTAATGTTAAAACTTGGGATGTTACATTGACGTCCTGGTTGGAGATTTTAGATCTCTCCCACTCAAGATCTTCGGCGGCCATCTTGGACTCTGGAGTGCTGTGGCGAGTGAGTCGCGTGCGCGGTGGCATCAACGGCAATGGAAAAAGCAATGTTCGTGAGGGCGGAAGATCAGAGAGAGTTGGGCGCAGGGGAAGTTTATGCAAAGAGGAACAGATGTGCGGCGCAAGCGAAGGAGTGAACGGAGGTTGAAGAAAGGTTTATATAAGAATCGGGCGAAGCAATGCACCGTTGGATGAAGAAATCGTGTGGTGAAAAAAGATCTTCTAGATAAAAGGGTAAAAAGGTATTTTTACTGAGATAGGCGTTACTGTACGTGCGCCAGAAAAAGCGGAGGACGTGTGTCCCCCACTTGCACGACGTGTCAACGTGGTGGAAATAATGGACCCACAAGGCAGAAAAATCACGACTATTAACAGAGATGAAGTAAATTTGATTAAGGGAAGCATGCCGACAAGAAAAATAAAAGAAGATTGGCGACAGGAGAAGTTATTAAATACTTCGGGAGCCTTTGATCAAATACAAGTTTTTGCCCAAATGCTCGGGGGCTACTTCGATAAAAAGTAAAATTTCGAGTACGGCAATATAGAAATTGAGGGAGCCTACAACCAAGCACAAGCCCCTGGCTGTAGCCTCGGGGGCTACTCCCATCGGGAGCGCTGTTCGTGCACCCGAGAGATAAAAAAAGAAGAGAGATCATATTGGGAAATAATGACAATATAGCGACAAGGTGGACTAAAATGTTGAGCCTACAACCAAGCACAAGTTCTTGGTTGTAGCCTCGGGGGCTACTCCCATCGGGAACGCTGTTCGCGTGCCCGATGAAATTAACAAAGAAAAGATAGAAAAGCAAGAGAGTATATTTCGAGTTATAATTAACTCTACATATACTCCCATCGGGAGAGCAATATAAGTCATATTTGACTCGATAAAATGTGCCATTCCAACAGCCGGAAAAGCACTCGACAATATATTCTCAGAACGCCAAAGTTGCGATCAATTTCTGAATGCCGCAAATTTGCGAAGGTAAGACCCCAAATCCGTTCTGCTGGGCGTGGCATCGCCGAAGACTGCGCTCTGCTACTTTTATCCGTATCAACAGATACGAAGAAAAATCCTAACGGACGCGTTAGGTACTCGATAAATTTGACTGGGGACTCGACGGAATGGTAAGACCTTAAGCGGCACTCGTCGAAGTTTACACCAGTATCCCGAGATCATGTCCGGGGACGTGGTCTTGAAGTAGGTTTTTGGCGGATTGCCACTAGAGCAGATTAACTAGTACCTGATCCGTCAGATGAACTAGCCCCAACTACCATTATCCCTGTACAATATAGAATTTTATGTGAAGAAATATAAAAAAGTTAAAGCTCTCGAATAAAAATAAACAGTGGAGATTTTCCCTGACTCTACGATTCAAGCAAAATCTCGGGGGCTACTGACATAGGCATCCCAAATGGGCCTGCCGACGATAGTACCCGGGGTTTTACTAAAGGCCCAATATCCGAAGGATAAGAAGATTCGGGAGCCCAAGATGTATTAAGGAAAGTTGGAATTATAATAGGAAGTGTTATTTGTAAATCTGGCGGGATGAGTTAGAAACCGTCCCGGACTCTGTAACTTGTACAAAACGAAATCCTCGGCTCCACCTCCTATATAAAGGGGGAGTCGAGGGACGAAGAGGCAATCGAATCATTGTTACAAACCCTAGTTTTCATAATCGTCGAGTACTTTTCGGCTGAAACCTTCGAGATCTACTTGCCCTCTACTTCTAACTAAACCCTAGCCTACAATCCATAGGCATTGACAAGTTGATACCTTGTCAGCAGGCGAGGTGGTAGCCATGTATGTCGATGTCGAGGTAGCCGAGAGCGTGGGTGCTGCAACCTTGGTCGAGGGAGCCGCGCAAGGGATTGCCGTGGTCGATGTCGTGGGCGGGTGCCGGTGTCGATGTAGCCGCAAGCGCGTAGTGCGCGAGGAGAGTGACGGAGACGCGTCGAGGCAGTCGTGGAGGTTGTCGATGCAGAAGTCGATGCAGTCCGAGCCGTCGAGGACGAGGTGCGGCCCTAGTTTTGCCAGACCAGGCGCACGTCGGGGACGAAGGCATACTTCGGTTTTGCCAGAACCGAGTACACATAGAAGAAGTCGGTGACGCGGTCGAGGCAGTCGTAGAGGCGATGCCAAAGAAGACGTTGTCGAAGCCGATGAAGACGAGAGGTCCGGCGCGAGTTTGCCAGACTCTGGAACGTGTCGGCGTGAAGGCACTTCCGGTGTTGCCAGTACCGGGCATGCGAGGGGCAGGGACCATCATGAACTTATCGCCGTGTCAGAGGGACTAGCAGAGGTGGCCTCCGTAAGCGTCGCGGTCGCAGATCGATGGAGATGCCGACGCTGCCCGCGGTTCTCAGAGTAAAGTAGCAGGTGGTGTAGACGGGGACGAGGCGATGGCACGGGTGACGAAGTCGAAACGGTTGGAGACGTAGAAGGCGGCTAACCCAGCGGTGACAAGGGGTGGTCATGCTGGACGCCTAGACGGGCGTTGCGGTGGTCGGCGCGCCCAGCGCGACCTGAAGTGGTTGGCGAGCCCAGCGGCGACCTGGGGTGGGGGCGCGGCGGCGGTACACGAAGTAGGCGAGGAAGACCCAGCGGTGTGACGAAGACCATGCGCGGATGGAGGCGACCCGCGCCGAAGGGGTGGCGCTGTGGTGGCCTCGGACATCGACGCACGGGGGACGGCGAAGGCGAACACGTGCGGCCACGCCACGGCCTGAGGGGCCGGCGTAGCTGCAGGGCGCGAGTCGGTGCAGTGGCGGGACGCCACCAGCGACGTACGTGCCTCAGAAGGCGCGTCGTTGGCTAGCAGCGTGGACCAAAGGCGGTGGCGCTGCGACCTGAAGGGGCGACACAGCGGCAACCCGATGCTCAATCGGTGGTATGCGTGTGCTCGAGGACGTGCTTGGCGGAGACGTGTGCGGGGTCGGTTGATCAGACCGACGGCGGTGCTACACGTGCCATGGCGTAGACTACACGCCGCAGATTGGAGTCGTTGGCGACGTTGTCGTTGATGTCCTGGGCGATGACGGCGAAGACGAACCGGCGATGGAGACCGTGCAGACGTAGGCAGCCGGTTGCGACGAAGATGGCGTCCCATGTGCGCCGCGTGCAGCCGTGTCGCACGGTTGTTGGAGGCAGGCCGGCCGAGGCGGTGACGACAGGGGCGAGCCGGCCGCGGCAGCCTACCAAGGCAGGCGCTGCAGCCAGCCAGCGAGTCGACCGCAGTGGCCGGCGTAGGGCGGATGATGGAGGAGAGCCGGTGCGAAGTCGATGCCGAGGTTGGAGTAGAGGCGCGTGATGACGGCGGCGGTGGGCGACTCAATCCGATCTATGATCGGCAAAACCAAAAAAGAAAAGTTCGACCGGCGGCGCAAAAAGAAAAACCAATCTACGGATTGGAAAAAACTCGAGGGCAGCGGATCAACGGATCGGCGGACGAACCCTCATACGGATTGCACGGCCCCCGGAGTAGATCATGGAGATCGACCTCCCCGGGGGCGGCGCGGCGCGGAAGCTTGGGCGACGACTAGGTTAGGATCGGCGCCGCTCTGATACCATGTTGAAGGATAGAGAGGGAGAGAGATATGCGGAATATGTTGGATGTTGTATTGAGCCTCATGGGCGAGTATATATAGGAGTACAAGGGACCGACTTGGAGTAGAGGACAAGAAACAAATCTATCCCTACCTAATCTATCCCTAACCGTACGTATACCAAATATATCTCTAACACCCTGTTATCACCAGAATTTGACTGGATTAGAGGTGGGCCGCGATCAAGATTGGGCTTGAAGAATATACATGGAAGATATACATGAAGCGGCCTTGTACAAGAAAGTTTGGGCTAGTTTGCCCGTGTATCTGTAAATATAGTAGGATACGTGTCGGTTAGTTAGAATTTGGCTCGTACACGGTTGGGATTATTCCCACGTTAGAAAGTCTACGGACTATAAATATGTATCTAGGGTTATTGAGGAAAACAACAATCACGTTCATCACAAACCAATCTAGGCGCATCGCCAACCCCTTTGTTTCGAGGGTTTCTTCCGGGTAAGCATCATGCTGCCTAGATCGCATCTTGCGATCTAGGCAGTATACGTTTATTCGTTGTTCATGCGTTGCTCGTGCTGAAGCCTTGTTGATGGCGAGCAACGTAGTTATCATAGATGTGTTAGGGTTAGCATTGTTTTACCACGATACATGCTTTCGTCCATGCAACCCTTAGACGTCTAGCCGCCCTTACACCTATCTTAGGTGTAAGGGCGGCACCTTGCTTGATCATTATTTAGTAGATCCGATCCGTTATGATTGCTCCTTGTTCTTCAAGGATTAGTTTAATATCTGCATAGTTAGGCCTTGCAAACGGGTTAAAGGATCCAGTAGCACGTAGGGTGTAGTTTGCTAGCCCTAGATAAGATGTTCCGGGGATCAACTTCATGTTGGTTTTAGGCCTTGTCTAGGTTTGGTTTATTATCACCGTGTGTGGCTGCCAGGCTCAATCACGCGTAGGATGTTCCGATTATGCGGTGAAAACCCTAAATCGTCGTAGGTCGTTTTAGCTATATATCGATCAAGCAGGACCACCATGTGATCGTAGACCTCATACGAACCATGGGTGGATCGGCTCCTTGAGCCGATTCACAGGATAACCTGAGAGCCGATCGAGGCTCGTATTTAATGTTTACGTGTATGCCATGCAGGAAACTAAGCGAAGCAAATCCATCACCTTCCTGATCAGGTATAGATCAGGTGGCACGCCCTTGCACCAGCATCGGGACGTGTGTGCCAGGAGGTTTGCGGGCCGTCGCTCGGAGGGACCAGGGCCAGCCGCAGCTCTAGGTTATTCCCGGCTCTTCGTGTTGCCAGCCGTTGCTCGCCGGTGGGTTTCGGACGCCAACACATTCTGGCACGCCCGGTGGGACCGTCTTCAACATCAACTGCATCGCCATCTACATCTGAGATGGTGAAAGGTACTCCAGTCACGTACGAGGATCTGACCGGGGAGCTCAAGAAGAAGTATGACGAGGTCAAAGCTATCCTCGAAGCCGACCTCATCGGCTCTTTCCAGAGGACCCGCTCACACGGCATCAGGTGGAAAGGGTTCTCGCCTGAAGGCGCGCTGGATGGAGTAGACCTGTCTACCCCTTCAGAAGAACGCACCAGGTCTCTGCGTCAGGAGATTAATTTCATGGAAGCGCATTCGCTACACCGCCATTCTGAGAGCCTGGTGAACACTTTGGAGCATGTCGCCCTTTGGGTGATCCAGGAAATCATGAGGCATTAGTACTCTCCGTCAGGACCTGCCCTAGGGACTCACCAAGGAGAGATACTACTCCAGTCCCGACCACCGCTGCCATTCGCGTTGGCAGCACCAGAATTGCCGAGTTCACCGGCATTCGTCGTCCACAAGATCGGTGGTGACCCTAGTGATTACCAGTTCTTGTATGAGGCACCTAAGGAGATCCCTCACGGGTACACGTGCACATACGTGCCGGATCGCGATGAACCGGGCACTCACGAACCGGCATCGCAACAGACGAGGACTTCCGGAACAGCAGGAGGAGCTTCTGGATCAAAACTTGAGAAGCAGACGTGGCTAGCTAAGTACGCCACTCCGACGAACCTCCAGAACTCAACTCCTGCAGCTGGCTCAGATCGTGAGAAGCAGACGTTGACAAGGTATTAACTTGTCAATGCCTACGGATTGTAGACTAGGGTTTAGTTGGAAGTAGAGGGCAAGTAGATCTCGAAGGTTTCAGCCGAAAAGTACTCGACGATTATGAAAACTAGGGTTCGTAAACAATGATTTGATGATTTCTGCGTCCCTCGACTCCCCCTTATATAGGAGGCGGAGCCGAGGGATTCGTGCTGTACAAGTTTACAGAGTCCGGGAAGGTTTCTAACTCATCCCGCAAGATTACAAATAAGACTTTCTATTACAACTCTAGCTTTCCTTAATAATATCTTGGGCTTCCGAATCTTCTTATTCTTCGAGTAGTGGGCCTTCAATAAACCCCGGGTACTATCTTCGGCAGGCCCATTTGGGATGTCTATGTCAGTAGCCCCCGAGATTTTGCTTGAATCACAGAGTTAAGGAAAATCTCCACTGTTTATTTTTATTCGACAACTTCGACTTTTCTATATTTCTTCTCATAAACTTCTATATTGTACAGGGATAATGGTAGTTGGGGCTAGTTCATCTGACGGATCAGGTACTAGTTAACTGCTCTAGTGGCAATTCGCAAAAACCTACTTCAAAATCACGTCCCTAGACATGACCTCGGGATACTGGTGTAAACTTCGACAGGTGCCGCTTAAGGTCTTACCATTCTGTCAAGTCCCAGTAAAATTTATCGGGTACCTAACGCGTCCGTTAGGATTTTTCTTCGTATCCGTTGATACGGATAAAAGTAGCGAGCGCAGTCTTCGGCGATGCCACGCCCAGCAGAACGGATCTGGGGTCTTACCTTCGCAAATTCGCGGCATTCAGAAATTGATCGCAACTTTGGCGTTCTGAGAATATATTGTCGAGTGCTCTTTCGGCTGTTGGAATGGCACATTTTATCGAGTCAAAGATGACTTATATTGCTCTCCCGATGGGAGTATATGCAGAGTTATTTATAACTCGAAATATACTCTTTTGCTCTGCTATCTTTCTTTTTGCTCTTTCATTCTTTTCTCGTCTTCTTTCTTCTCTCTCTCTTTTTTTTATGATTTCATCGGGCACGCGAGCAGCGTTCCCGATGGGAGTAGCCCCCGAGGCTACAGCCAAGGACTTGTACTTGGTTGTAGGCTCCATGCCTTATGCCGCTATATTTTCTTTTTATCTCCCGAAGTTTTATAATTCCTCGGGTGCGCGAACAGCGCTCCCGATGGGAGTAGCCCCCGAGGCTATGAGCAAATATTTTGTATTTGATCATAGGCTCACGCCATTTCTATTTTGTCTTTCCGGATCTTTTTCTTTTTTCCAAAGTAGCCCCCGAGCATTTGATCAAAAACTTGTATTTGATCAAAGGCTCAGCATTATTTTTCCATGTCGCCTTTTACGAAATTGTAGAGTCGAATTTCTTCCTCTGCCAAGGTGACGTTATTGCTGACGATAGCCACGATTGCGATCCGAAAATCGCGAGAAGCCTTCTCCCCTGTCTTGCGGGCCCAATTGATCCACTATCTTAACACGTCATGCAAGTGGGGGACACACGTCCTCCGCTTTTTCTGGCGCACGTATCGTAACTTCCCCAACATTGAATTACTTTTTTACCCTTGATGCCACGTGGTTATCATCTGCCACACATTTTCCTTATCCAACGGTCCGCCGGTTCACCGCACCCCTATATAAGATCGTCTTCTTCCTCCTCAAGCACTTCCGCTCACGCCGTCCTCCTGCTCTCCTCTGCGAACCTCCTCCTGCGACCCACAGCCACCTAAACTCCTCGTCTTCAAGCTGCGAACCTTGCGCCATTGTTGATGCCACCGCGTCGATTGACGAGGCACAGCACGCCGGAGTCCTCCATGGCCGCCGTGGATCTGGGGGCGGCGGAGTGGGAAAGATCGAAGATTTCCACCCATGACATCAACATGCTGAAGAAGCTGGGGATCAGCAAGAAACCCAAGGCATTGTGCTTCCCCAGTGAAGAGAGCTACCCAACCCCTCCAATGGGGTACCGGGTAAGTTTTGGCGACCACCTCATCCGCGGCCTTTCCGCCCCCATTCATCCTTTTCTCCACGGACTGCTTTTTATCTACGGTCTGCAACTCCACCACCTCACGCCAAACTCGATTCTTCATATCTCCATTTTCATCACTCTTTGCGAGGCCTTCCTTGGCGTCCAGCCTAACTGGGCGCTATGGAAGCGCATTTTCTTCTGTCGCCGTAAAGGCTCTCCCAATGTCGCCTATAATATAGGCGGCGTTGTAATTTCTGTTCGGTCCACTGTCGACTACTTCGATGTTAAACTCCACGACTCGCGTTCAAGGATGGCGCAAGAAGTGGTTGTACATTCAGGAGGAGAACCACGGATGTGCTGAGGACAACATCCCTCCTTTTGATGGTGCCGAGAAAATCTTTCGCCGCCACTCCTGAGACGCAGAGGCTACCGATGAAGAAAAAGCGTCGACAGAAGCCTTGATGGCTCGCATCCACGAGTTACAAAATACTCGCGGCAAAGAATTATCGGGTATCCAAATCACTGCATACTTTCTTAGGACTAGAGTGCAGCCACTTCAAGCTCGCAAGTATCCTCTCTGGAAATATGCTGGCGAGAAGAACGAAGATCGGCTGTCGGTGGATTTGGAGGTCAAAGACTTGGAAAAGCTTGTCCGAAAAATCTCGTCTCTCAGCAAAAAAGATCCTGTCCCTTCTTCTTGTCGTGTAAAACCATTCAGCGCCGCCAATCCACTTCCCAAGGTAACCTTTGTCGATTGTCTTGTTATTGCTTTGCTATTTTTATTGCAACTCCTTTTCTGACATCTTCCCCTATTTTATTTTTATGTTGTACAGAACCATCCAGACCTTGTCTCGCTTCCTCCTCTTCCTGAAGGTGGAGAAGTCGAAGAAAGGGCCATTGTCCCTGATGACAACCAAGAGGCTCCCTCTTTTGTGAATGAACCCGTGGATTCTCTAAAATCTGCGGCTTCTTCTGAAAAAGACGGTGCTTCCGAAGGTACTGCATCAGCGCAATCTCCTCCTCCTGCTGTTTCTCCAAGGAACAAAAGGAAAAGGAATGATGTCGAAGATTCCGGCACCTCCAAAGCCGAAGAAGTTGATCCTTCACGTCAGAAGGCAACTTATGATCCATATCTCGCATCCCTCATCAGCTCGTAAGTCACCTTGATTTCCCCTTATTTCTGTACTTGAAGATTTTTGTCTCATCTTGCCTTTTATGCTGTCGATCTTTAATCACAGCGATGATGAGGAAGAAGTACCGACTCGTGCCGTGGCTCCTCGGACGAGCACGTCACATACTTTACTTGTCTCGGAGACGCCAGTTGAGGGAGAAGAATCCTCGCCTCCTCAACAAAACGTCGTCACCACTACTCCACCTTCAAGCCCCCTTACTCCTTCACCAAAAAGGACAAGGGTTGAAACGATCATTGAGCCTGCCCCTCAATTGGGTAGCTCTTCTACTCCGCTCTTGGATGATGTAAGTTTTTAATTTTCTTGCCAATATGTGTGTTTCCTCTGTTTGCTTCTTTATGCCTTCACATTTTTCTTATACCGATGTTTTTCTACCTTCGTTTTTCTTTGACAGCCCATGATCAAAGAGCTTGTTCGCATCGGATCCCAATTTATTGGGTACCGTGAATATGCCGACGAGAATCTGAAGGTAACAACTTTTTTGCTGCCATTATTTCTAACTTCTTGCTCCTATTCTTGTCGCAATCTTGACTGTTCTTTTCTATTTTGTCAGAGAAACTTGCAGAGGCCAACAAGCTTGCCGACACTCTTGCTCAGAAACTGGAGCAAAGTGAAACGGCTCGCAAGAAAGCCGAACTTGATGCTAGCCAAGCCAAAGCAGAGGCTGATGAGGCCAAGGCAAAAGCTGCTAGTGTCGAAGAACTGCAGAAGAGACTTGAGGATGTCGAAACTGCTTTAAACGAGCACAAGGCCGCACAGGCTACTCGTGAAAAGGGAATCCTCAAGCGCTTGAACATGCAAAATCGACGCTTCCTCGGTAACTTTATTGATCCCTTCTATTTTTCTTAGGACTTGCTTCCTTTTGTTTTTACTTGCTGTCGACTAATATATATTTTCTATGGCAGGTCAAACAAGCCAAGAGTTTGATCTTGAGAATCCCACCAATGATCCTCTGCTTGACGCACTTTCTTATCTGGAGTTTCATGGCCAAGAAATTCACGAAGGCGTGGTGAATGCTGACGCAGGATTGTCGAAGTTGTTCCCCTACTTCTTCCCGAAGAAAGAGGAGCCTAAGACTTTCCTTGCCCTTGCCAAGGACTTCAATCCACCGGAGGATCTTGGCTCGAAGATGCACCAAGGAGAACATGAAGGTTGCTTGTCGAGAACACTCGTTGCCTTGGTCGCCGACAACGAACAAGCTGTTGACTCGGATGAAGGTTGGCGACACCGAGCAGATAGAGCAAACAAAATGGCGGTCGTTGATCAAGGCAGCCAAGCCCAACACGAAGAAAATCTTGGCCTATCTCGGGATCAAACCATCTGCAACTCCTAGCTCATCAAGGCCGGAGGTCTAGTTGAATGCCTCTCCTTTTTTCTTTTTCTTTGCTTTTTTATTCCTTTTGCCCTTGTCGCCACCTTAGCTTTGGCGACAATTACCCTGGTAGTCCTTTTGGAGAACTTTCTTTGTAATGTCCATGTAAATTTTCTAGAAATCAATGAAATTCCTCCTGGCACTTATCATTGATCCTGGCACTTTTCTTTTCCAGTTAATATTTGATAACTATTCAACCAATCCTTGCTCTGCCGATGCTTCACCTGCTTCTTCCTTTTCGAAGAAAATGCTGACCGACGATAACCCCCTCGAAGGTTCTTCAAGCAAACACTTGTCGGAAGATTTGCAAGAACTGCGACAACAACTTCAATATATGAAGAAACAGACTCTGGCAATGATGGAACAATCTCGAAAAGCATCTGAAGGAGAGAAAATTGCTCTTCAACAGGCAAAAGAGGCCATCGCTGCGAAAGATGCTGCTATTGCTGAGGCTGCTGAAACTTCTTCTCGCGAGAATTATATGCTTCAGCTAATGACTGACGCCAGTTTGGACATGATAGGTATGTTTCCTGCTCATAACCGTGTTGGATGTTGTTTTTTGTTATTCGTTCCTTGATATTTTGCTTGCTGTGCCAGGCTCGTTTCTGGATACTGCTGCCGAAGACCAACGTGTTGAAGCTCGAACCACTGTTTTGCTGAGACTGGCTGCGCAACATGGATCTAACTTTTGGGTTACTCCTGAGCGTACTCGCCAAATCGTCAGATTTCAAGATCGCGCGGCTCAGGTCCGTGACTTCCTTGACTTCTGTACGAAGACTTTATTCTTAGTTTATGGGACCATGTTCCCTCGGAACAAGATGCCAGAGACCCTTCCAGCTTTAATGGAAAAATTTCGAGATGCTCCTCGAATCCATGGCTTTGTGCGGGCTCAACTTTCTGCTGGCGCTAGATTTGCCATGATGATGATAAAAATTTGCCATCCAAAATTGCCCATAGATCAAATTGTTCCTACTTGCCTGGCGAAGATGGCAAAGAAAAAGAGAAATATGGGCAAGATTGATGATTTGGTTACTCCTGTTGCCGAAGATATGATGGATGAACTTCTTCGGATGGATTCTGAGTTCTTCGTGAAGGGAAGCTATGCTGAGCATAGTACTCATCCTTCTACTGAGCGAATAACCATAGACCATGTGCTAGGTTTCCCTTGAATACTTTTCCCTCTTCTTGCTGTATTTCCATCATTGATACATCCTTGTGTATTTGTAAACACAATCTATATTGTAAAGCCGTTAACTCTGTATTTTTTCTATTTTTGACCACCGAGCCCCCGAGCCTTTGGCTGGAGTTTATACTGTTTCGAAGATTTTCCCTCCTGTTGTAATAGGACATCTTTGTTTTTTCATTGATGGGTTGCAAGCCCTCGAGTATCTTAGTGTCGAAGTTCTATTTTTTGTTGCGAGGTTCTTGGACCAAGGCAATAAGTTTTTTGACGTGTACACTATATTTATAATTGTTAGCTTCCGATGTTTATATTTGGCGAGGTGTTAGTGTACCAAGGCGAAATATTTCGGTAAGTCCAGTTTGTCTATATTGTATGTATTTTGAGACTTGAAGGCGTTGAGCCCCCGAGCGTGTCGAAGAATAAGAAGTATATCTCCACTATCTTTATTATATTGCAGCACCGCGAGCCCGCCTCATTAAAAACCTTTCCGGCCCCACTCGGTGCCCCGAAAAGGAAAAGAGTGCGTCCGAAAACTCGCGGGCGTTTCAGTACATTGTATTTTTACAGAGGAGGACTATATTTCAACTCTAGGCGTAGAACCGCCTGAGCTGCGCCACGTTCCAGGGGTTTTTCTCTGGAGCCCCTGTCTTCTTGTCCTTGATCCTGTATGCTCCTCCGTCGATGACTTCCGTGACAACGTAAGGCCCCAACTATGGTGATTCGAGCTTCTCAGTACTTTTTTGATTTAACCGCAAGACCAAATCCCCGACCTGAAAAGATCTTGGCCTTAACCGTCGACTGTGGTAGTTTTTAAGGTCTTGCTGGTATTTGGTGACTCGTGAAAGTACTTCATCTCGAGCTTCGTCGAGTGCGTCCATATCATCCTCCCGAGCTTTTTGTGATGTTTCTTCGTCATACTCTGTTACTCTTGGAGAATCATGCTCTATTTCGATTGGTAATACTGCTTCGGCTCCGTGGACGAGAAAAAACGGAGTTTCTTGTGTCGCCGTATTTGGTGTTGTTCGGATACTCCACAAAACACTTGGTAATTCTTCTGGCCAAGTATGTCGAGCTTTTTCAAGCGGTCCTAGCAGGCGCTTCTTGAGGCCGTTGCAGATAATACCATTGGCTTTCTCGACTTGTCCGTTAGTTTGCGGGTGCCCAACTGACGCAAAGTGCAATTTAATGCCTACTTATGCGTAGTATTCCTTGAATTCCTTGGACGTAAAGTTTGAACCATTATCTGTAACAATGCTATGAGGCACTCCAAACCGAAAAACGAGGCCTTTCACGAACTTTATTGCTGACGCTGCATCTGGTGAATTTATTGGCTTCGCTTCTACCCACTTGGTGAATTTGTCGATAGCGACCAGCAGGTACTCATATCCTCCTGGCGAAGCTTTGTGCAACTTGCCCACCATATCAAGTCCCCATTGGGCAAAGGGCCACGACAATGGTATTGGTGTTAATTCTGCCGCTGGAGAGTGAGGTTTTGCGGCAAATCTTTGACACGCGTCGCAGGTTCGTACTATTTCCTTGGCATCCTCGATTGCTGTCAACCAATAGAATCCTGCCCAAAAAACCTTGGCTGCAATAGCTCGACTACTTGCGTGGTGGCCACATATTCCTTCGTGTACATCCTTCAGAATTATTCTTCCTTCCTCGGGTGTGACACACCTTTGCAGGACGCCTGAAATACTTCGCTTGTATAACTCCCCCTTGATCACTGTGAAAGCTTTGGATCGTCGAATAATTCGCCTGGCCTCAACTGGATCGTCGGGTATTTCTTTCCTAAGGATATATGATATATACGCTTGCATCCAAGGAACTTCTACCATCATCACAAGTTCTTGGTCCTCTTCGTCCTCCGTGGTTTCTTTGAGGGGCGCCGAAGTTTTTTCTTCCTTTGCTTTTTTCTGCACCTTTTTCGGCTTCGTGGATCTTTCCGCTATTTCTTCCCAAAATACTCCTGGCGGGATCGGGAGGCACTGCGACCCGATGTTTGCGAGAACGTCGGCTTCATCGTTACTCAATCTACTGATGTGATTTACCTCGCACCCATCAAACAGCTTCTCGAGCTCATTGTACACCTCTTTGTATGCCATCATGCTATCATTGACTGCGTCACATTGGTTCATAACTTGCTGAGCCACCAATTGTGAGTCGCCGAAGATTTTTAGTCGAGTTGCACCGCAAGCTTTTGCCATCTTCATCCCGTGTATGAGGGCTTCATATTCTGCTTCATTGTTGGATGCATTAGGGAACGTCATCCGAAGGACGTATTTTAACTTGTCGCCTTCAGGTGATATAAGTACTACTCCTGCGCCAGCTCCTTCTACTCTCTTGGACCCATCGAAGTTCATGGTCCAAGTTCTCGACAAATCTGGGGGTCCCGTGTTTTGTAGCTCCATCCACTCTGCAATGAAATCTGGCAGAACTTGCGACTTGATTGCCTTTCTTTTTCATACGTGATGTCCGGAGGGAAAGTTCTATTCCCCAAAGGGAGACACGCCCTGTAGCTTCTGGATTGTTCAGTATATTTGAAAGAGGTGCTTCGTTGACTACTATTATCGGGTGTGCCGAAAAATAGTGGCGCAACTTCCTTGTCGTTGCAATTACTCCATATGCTAGTTTCTGGTACTGCGGGTACCGCTGTTTGGAAGGCGATAAAACTTCACTGATGAAATATACTGGCCTTTGCACTCCATGGAGTTTTCCTTCTTCTTCTCTTTCAACAACTAGCACCGTGCTAACCACTTGGGGTGTGGCTGCAATGTACAACAGGAGAGGTTCCTTTTCCTTCGGTGCCACCAGGATTGGTGGTGTCGAGATTGTGCGCTTCAGATCCTCGAAAGCTCTGTCGGCCTCTTCGTTCCACTGGAATTTCTCTCCTTGCTTTATCAGAGCGTAAAATGGTAACGCTTTTTCTCCCAGCCTGGCGACGAATCTGCTCAAAGCTGCGACTCGCCCAGTTAGCTGCTGTATTTCTTTCAACTTTGTTGGCTTCCTCATTGTTACGATAGCTTGTATTTTGTCGGGATTTGCTTCAATCCCTCTTGCTGAAACTAGAAACCCCGTAAGTTCTCTCGCTGGGACGCCAAAAGAACACTTCGTCGGGTTCAGTTTGAGGCAGAATTTGTCGAGGTTGTCAAAGGTTTCCTTGAGATCCTCGATCAGCGTTGCCCCCTTTTTTGACGTTATGATGACATCATCGATGTATACTTGCACGTTTTTCCCAATCTGTGTCGCCAAACACTTCTGCATCATCCTCTGATATGTTGCTCCCGCGTTTTTCAGACCAAAGGGCATTGTTCTGTAGCAAAACACGCCATAAGGTGTAATGAATGCTGTCTTTACTTCAACTTCTTCTTTCAATCTGATCTGGTTGTAACCAGAATATGCGTCTAGGAAGGAAAGACGTTCACATCCAGCCGTGGAGTCAATAATTTGATCGATCCTTGGGAGGGGAAAGTGATCCTTTGGACAATGTTTATTGAGACACGTAAAGTCGACGCACATGCGAAGGACCTTAGTGTTTTTCTTCGGCACCAACACAGGATTTGCTACCCATGTGGCTTCTGTGTGCAACTCCTTGATAAAACCAGCTTCTCGTAGTCGATCGATTTCTGACAGCATAGCCTTGCGGTTTGGTTCCGAAAAACGCCGCAAAGGTTGTTTGATTGGTCTCGCTAGTGGATCCAAGTTTAGGTGGTGCTCGGCAAGTTCCCTGGGTACTCCTGGCATGTCAGCTGGACACCATGCGAAGATTTTCCAGTTCTCACGGAGGAACTCGACGAGCGCGCTTTCCTATGCGAGGTCCATGTTGTTTGCGATGGACGTCGTCTTTTTCCGGTCTGTCGGGTGAATCTGCACCTCCTTAGAATTTTTCATTGAAAGTTGATTCTTTATTAGGCCTTCCAACGTCTGGCAGCACGGCGTAGTCAGTCATACTCCTTGACGCCAAATACTCAGCTTGCATCCTGAAAGTTTCTGATATCCGATGAAAATCCTTATCGCACTTATCGGCTAAGGCGAAGCTTCCTTTGACTGTGATTGGTCCCTTAGGTCCAGGCATCCTCCACAATAGGTATGTATAATGTGGTACCGCCATAAATCTAGCATATGCTGGTCGTCCCAACAGAGCGTGGTACTGCGATGGAAAATCCACAACTTCAAACTCCAGCTTCTCGATTCTATAATTCTCTCGGGTTCCAAACTGAACGTCGAGATTAATCTTCCCCAGTGGATAACTTGGTTTCTCCGGTGTGATACCATGGAACCTCGTGTCTGTTGGCTTCAAGTTTGCTAAGGATATATTCATCTTCCTCAATGTATCTGCATACATAAGGTTTAAGCTGCTGCCGCCATCTATGAACACTCGAGAGACATCAAATCCCGCAATGACCGCTGGTAAAATAAGTGCTGACTGCCCTGGTCGAGGAACTTGCTGCGGATGGTCTGCTATGGTGAAGCCAATATCTTGCCCTGACCAATTAAGATACTCGACTGTTGGTGGAGGCATTTTTTTTGCCATGAACACCTGTCGCGAGATTACTTTCTGAGCTCTATTGGATGGCCTTCCCTTCTGAATCATCGACACCGCTCCGTTGGAGTTAGGATCAACGTAAGGTGGTGGTGGTGGTGCTGCCGCTATTCTGAGCTGATGTCGATTGTCTTCCGTAATTGCGGGAGGAGGTGGCAAGTGAATCTCGCTCCTGGGTTCTCGAGGATTTCTCTGTGCTGCTCGAGCGTTAGCATGCTCTGCCCACCTTAACATTGCCTGGAAATTGCGACAACCTTTCTGCAGATGTCCTGACTGTCTTTTTCCGTTGCTATCGAGGAAAAAGTGCATCTGACACGGCCCATTCATCATCTCTTCAGGAGACACGAAAGGCCTCGGGAACCTAGGCCCGCTATTTTGCCTGTTGTTTCCTCCTGCATTTGCCTGAAAGCCTGCCTCGCTGCTCATTGCTTCTTTGATAATCGTCTCTGTTGTTTCCTCCTGCGTTTGCCTGAAAGCCTGCCGAAATTTGTCCTGGAGCATCATAGTTCAGGTACTGCCGAGGAAATCGTCGCCTCGGTTGATAATTTCGACCACGGTCCTCCTCTGGCGACCTGTGCCGTTTATTGTGGACAGCATCTTCTCCATCTGCCCACCTGTTTGCTATTTCCATTAACGCGGATACTGTCTTTGGGTTGGTCCTCCCCAAGTCCTCGACAAAATCTCCACGCCTGATTCCTGCGACAAACGCATCTATCGCTCTCTCGTCAGATATATTTTCTACCGAGTTTTTGATGATGTTCCACCTTTGGATATATTTTCTTATTGGCTCGTCTGGCTTTTGTCGACATGCTCTCAACTCCTCTAACGACGCAGGTTTTTTGCACGTGGACCTGAAGTTCTTGACGAACACGTGCTCGAAGCTTTCCCAACTGTCGATAGATCCTGGAGGGAGTTTCTTTATCCAAGACCGTGTGGCTCCACTCAAATGTACCTGGATGCTTTCCATAGCTGTTGCTCTGGTTCCTACTGTGAGTTTCACCGTCTCGAGATAATCAACTAGCCAATCTTCTGGATCTTGAAGGCCGTCGAATTTTTTGAAATTATCAGGCAATTTGAATCCCGAAGGTACTCGAGTTTTCCGCACTCTCCTCGTGAAGCACGGCAAACCGCACATATCCTCGTCGTTTAACTCTGGGGACTGCCGATGTTCTCTTCTGCTTTGTCGCGCTCTGTCGACCCTTGCTTGTGCTGCCGTATCTCTTGCTCCACTTGGTCCTTCAGAACTGCCGCTGCCGCAGTGTCGTGGACTATTTTGCCTTGTCTGTTCCTTCGGGAGGTGTTGATACAAACGCCGTCCCCATGGCTCCAACTCCTGCTATCGCCATGTTGTACGAGTGTTTCCCTTGGATCTCCCGGAGGTGGTTTAGATGCGAGGATAAAAGCATGTGTCGCCATATACCCAGCCTCTGGTGTCTTAGGGATGATGTTTCCTCTTGTGTCTATCGACATAAAGGACATGTCGAGGTTTTGGACCAGGTGCTCTCTTTCTGCTTCGGGTATGTGTTGTAACCTTGATCTTGCTCTGTTCCGAGCCTCCCTGTGGCTATCACCCGAAGTTCTAGATTGTCGACTCAGCTCTGCCCTTCTCCTGCTGGACGTTAAGCTGCCTCATTTCTTCCGTTTAACTCAAGTTGTCTCGTTTTTCCAATTCTCTTGCAGCTCGTGCGAGCCTATATTGATATGCTTGTAATTCCTCGGGTGTAGCTGTGGTGGCCATTGGTTCTGAGCCGTCCATAGCTCTCGCGGCTCTATCCCATACTGCTTGCGGGAGTCGCACTCTGTGTCGCGGCTGTGGCCCGACGTATTTATTGCCCAGGCCTCGTCGCAGATCGGAGAGATCGACGTATGGATTTCCCAGATCGTCGAAAGCCTCAGATGTTTCCTCTTGGTCATTGCTTGGCTCTCCAATGACATAAATCTGATGATATTTTGTATTCAGATCTATGTTGGGTTTGGTGACACCATCGTTGAGATTGGTGAAGACCTTGCCCACTGTAGTAGATTTGTCGATGAAGTCGTAACTGTCGACACTACTTGAGCCATCGCTTATATATGAGTCCGCAGATGACTCAAACGACATGTCGCTGAAGATCTTGGCGAGTTTCTCTCTTGTCCTGGTGCTGATGTAGCGTGACGACGAAGTTTCTTCTTCTCCTGATTCGGTTGACGATGTATAGCTTGAAAAATTGTAATCGACCGCCGACGATCCCGACGAAATCGGAATTTCGACACGATACGATCCTTCCTTCTCGACGCGAAAGCGAAACCTTCCGAACGTCATCTCCATAGGCTCCGCCAGATACGCATATGCATCCAAATGGGAGGGTGGGTGAGGAACAAAATCAACGGGATCAGCAGCGATCTGTTTACCTCAATCCATTGCGTTGCTTGCAGTTGATGATGTCGAAGATTTTGAACGTGCCATCGAGATCAGATCCTTACGCCTCTAGTCCCCACAGACGGCGCCAATTGACAAGGTATTAACTTGTCAATGCCTACGGATTGTAGACTAGGGTTTCGTTGGAAGTAGAGGGCAAGTAGATCTCGAAGGTTTCAGCCGAAAAGTACTCGACGATTATGAAAACTAGGGTTCGTAAACAATGATTCGATGATTTCTGCGTCCCTCGACTCCCCCTTATATAGGAGGCGGAGCCGAGGGATTCGTGCTGTACAAGTTTACAGAGTCCGGGAAGGTTTCTAACTCATCCCGCAAGATTACAAATAAGACTTTCTATTACAACTCTAGCTTTCCTTAATAATATCTTGGGCTTCCGAATCTTCTTATTCTTCGAGTAGTGGGCCTTCAATAAACCCCGGGTACTATCTTCGGCAGGCCCATTTGGGATGCCTATGTCAGACGTGGCTAGCTAAGTACGCCACGCCAACAAACCTCCAAGGCTCAACTCCTGCAGCTAGCTCAGAGCTTGAGAAGCAAGCGTGGCTGGCTAAGTACGCCACTCCAGCGAATCTTCAGAGCTCGACTCCTGCAGCCAGCACCGTTGATCGATCGCGTACAATCTTGAGAGACCAGTTCGGCATGGTGCCGAAAAGGAGGGCAATCGGCTATTCCAAGCCGTCCCCCAACGAGTACGATTTGATCCCACTACCACCCAAATATCGGCTCCCTGAATTCTCCAAGTTTAGTGGGTCGGATGGCTCCGGTTCAATCGAGCATGTGAGCCGATATTTGGCGCAGCCGGGCACGATCTCGGCGTCGGATGAACTACGTGTGAGGTTCTTTGCACGGTCCCTCACGGGATCGGCTTTCGGGTGGTACACATCGCTGCCACCGGACTCAATCCGGACTTGGAAGCGCTTGGAAGAACGAGTTCCACATGCAGTATCACTCAGAGGCTTCCGAGGCTGGCATTGCCGATCTAGCACAAGTACGCCAGAAGCGCGGAGAAACAGTGTCAGAGTACATCCAGCGCTTCAGGACCGTTAGGAACCGATGCTATTCGGCTCGTTTGACTGAAAAGGAGGCAGTCGAATTGGCGGTGGTGGGTCTTGCATCGCCAATCAAGGATATGGCTTCCCAAGCAGACTACCCTTCGCTGGCTGTCGGGGGGAAGACCCCGGATAGGGCAATGGACGCGGAGCAGCCGGCTGGCCACTGGCCGGCTCGCGGCAAAGGCCGGCTGAGGAGCAGCCGGCTGGCGCCGTGGCCGGCTGGTCCGGAAGCCGGCTGGCTCTAGGTCCTAGTCGGCCTGGCTACGGCCACCAATGCTGTAGCTGGGCCAGCTTCTACAAGCCATATCCGACCGGGGTTTGTACCTCGGACCGACTCGAGGCTGGCGAGTCTTGCACTGGAAGGAACCGGGTTGGTGATCCGGGTTCCTAAAGTCCACGCTGACTCCATCTTCCGTAAAGCGCGGGGCACTGTGGAGCAATAGTGCCGCGCGCCGGACAGGCCGTCAGGGCCTACGACGATCCGTACTGGTTACAGTGGCTGACGGCGACAGGGACACTTCCTCTCCATACCGCTGACCGTGGCAGCCGGATGGGACAGGCCACGATGCCTCAACTGCTCCTGACGTCACCGCCTCGGGAAGGAGCGGAAGCCGAAGCCGGCCAAGCCGGCCAGTAAACTATAGGGTCTTATATGTAAAGTGCCGGTGCCTATATAAGCCGCACTACCCCCTCTCGTGCAGGGGATCGATCATTCTTACTTCACTCCACCCCTAGAGCTGCCCTGAGAGAGAGACCATCGTCTCCCTTAGCCTCCCGAGAGCAGCCGGACATAGCTCTAGGAGCACCATTGTATTGTGTGATCATCACATACACTCATAGCGAGAGTAGAGGTTTTACCTCCATCGGAGGGCCTCGAACCTGGGTACGTCGCCGTGTCACTCGTGCCCATACCCGCATCCGGATACCGCCGTGAGATCCCTCAGGAACCACTTCGATTAGCCACCCTATGGCATATGCCGTGACCATACCACGACATTTGGCGCCCACCGTGGGGCCCTCAGCATCCTCGGCCGGTGTTTTCATCCGGACGGGCCTCACCATCACCACCGGCGAGCGAGTCTCTTCAGGCTTGATCTGGAGATTCGGCTCCCTCGACTGCGTCAGCGACAACGCTGGCTGCTTCGCTGACCGGCCCTTCCCGGCCGGCGGCAGCGTCATCTCCTTCGGCGGCCACGACGTCTACGTCGCCACCGTCGCACCGCCGCGCTACCCGCGGCAGGTCCTGCGCTGCGCAAGCCCTCCTCCGCGAGCCGGCAGCAGCGCTCCCGCCAGCCCCGTCATCGTGCAAGTCATGATGGCTGGCGAGGAGCTCCCCACCAAGAACCCGCGCACCCGCGGCCCCAACCTGGAGCGCAACGTCGACCCCAACGCCTCCGGCTCGGGCCCAAAGGCGCCACCGCCACCGTCCCGGCTGGACGAAGTCCGGGCGAAGCTGAGCACCCCGCTCACGCCTGGCGGCGACCCCACCACCGTCGAGGCGGATGCGGAGGCGCACCGCCGGCTCCTCCTCAAGCAAACCGAAGAACTGGCTGCTGCTAAGCGCCAGATGGAGATCACCCAGCGCGAGTACAACCGCGCCCACGGCCTCACTCCAGGCGGCGACGAGCCAAGCCGAGCCGGCCACATCCGCCGCAGGGGCCGTGACCTCGGCGCCGAGATCGCCCGCGACGGCGCTCCTTCGCCGGCTCCGTCCGCGGAGCTCCCCGTCTACAACACCCCCGACAAGAACATGCGCGCGGCACAAGCCACCGCAGAAGAGCTGAACCGCCTTCAGGGCGAAGAGTTACGCCGCCAGACCAAGCGGGTAACCGAGCTGCTCAACGCAGCCACCAGGCAGGCGGCCGACCCCAGGTATGTCAATGCCCCCAGAGCTTCTCACGCTCGTGGCGCTGCAGGCAACGACAGGGAAGGCGCCAGGGACACGGCCGAGTCCGCCTCCCCAGCGACCAAGCCGGCACCGTGACTCCCGGGCCACGCACGCAAGTTCGGGCCGGCCGAGCCACCAGCCCGAGCGGCGGCAGCCCGCAGCCGGCCTCCCCGAGCCGGAACCGGGAGCAAGACTCCGAGCCCCGCCGTCGGCACCGGCCGGCTCCGGAAGCGGCCGGCACACGCCGGCCGGCACACTTCCGGGCCGGGCCCGCGCATCGAGCCCGCCGACGCCCGAGATCGCCTTGACCGGCCGGGTCGAATCCCGCATTGCGGAAGAAGAAGCTCCAGCCGGCCCAAAGTGCTTCGGGCCCCGCATCGCCAACGAGCCCACGCTCGAGGGCTTCACGCTCCCCCGCGACACCCCCAAGTACGACGGCACCGCCAAGCCGGAGGACTGGCTGCAGGACTACTCCACCGCAGTCGGCATCGCCAAAGGCAACAAGCGCTGGGCTGTGCGCTACTCCCCCCGATGCTGGTCGGCTCCGCCCGCACATGGCTCAACAACCTGCCGGCCGGCAGCGATAAACGGCTGGCTGGACTTGAAGCGGCCTTCATCAGCAACTTCACCGGCACCTACCGCCGGCCGGGTCGCCCCGCGCAGCTTGAGATGTGCAAGCGGGGCCCCGACGAGACGGATCGCGCGTACCTAACGCGCCGGTGCGAGATGCGCAACTCCCGCGAGGGCGTGCACGAGATCCGGGCCATCGGCTTCTTCATGGGAGGCCGTCGGCCCAACACCATGTTGTGGCACAAGCTGCGCCGCAGCGACCCCAAGTCGATGGCCGCCTTGATGGCCATCGCCGACAAGTACGCGCTGGCTGAGGAAGCCGGCAAGGCGCCGGCTGAAATTTCGCCGGCCCCCGCCAGAAGAGACAACAACAAGCCGGCCGAGGGCGCCTCGCATGGCAGCCGGCGGGACAACTACCGCGGCAAGCGTCACAGTGACCAGCCGGACCGCCGGTACGGCTCCGCCCACGTAGCCGCCGTGGCAGACAACGCGGCAGGCGGCAGCCGCCGCCGTAAGCAAGACCGGCAATGGAAGCCGAAGTACACCTTCGAGCAGATGCTCGACTCGCCGTGCAAGTACCACAGCCGGCAAGAACCCCTCCAACCACACCACCCGCGACTGCCACTTCACGAAGCGGCTGACAAGCGGTGAACCCCTCCCGCCTCCCCCCCGCCTCCACCAGCCGGCGGGCCGGGTGGCCAAGCCGGCGCAGAGAACGCCAACCTCGAGCACCACGAGGCTAACCAAGTGCACCATGGCGGCCGATATCTGGCCGAAGATGCTACCTACATCATCTTCACCTCCGAGCCCGAGGACAAGACGAGCCGCGCGAGCCGTTCCCTCGAGGTCAATGCGGTCATACCACCGGTCCCCCGGCACCTAAACCGGTCGGAGCAGGCCATCACTTTTGATCGCCGCGACACACCAGCTCGTCCCGCCGAAGCCGGGCAGCTACGCCATGGTCCTCGACCCCACCATCGGCACAACCCGGCGCAGCGTGCGTTTTCGCGCGTCCTCATCGACGGCGGCAGCAGGCATCAACATCCTCTACCGCGACACCGCTCGCAAGCCGGGCATCCAGGAGGCCGAGTTGCGCCCCACCCCCACCGTCTTCCACGGCATCGTGCCCGGCCACCGCCGCCAGCCGATCGGCCGGACCACGCCGGAGGGGACGTTCGGGAAGCCGGATCACTTCCGCACCGAGAGAATCGAGTTCGAGGTGGTGGACCTCGTGAGTCCCTACCACGCGCTCCCGGGCAGGCCGGCCCCGACCAAGTTCATGGCGGTGCCCCATTATGGGTACCGAAGATGAAGCCGCCTGGCCCCAAGGGGGTCATCACCGTAGCCGGCGACTATCGCCGCTCCATGGACCGCGCCACGCGAGCTCCAAGATGGCCCGTACGCCGGTCATCGCCACCGAGAAGCAGCTCATCCGCGACGCCGTCGCCCTCGCCAAAGCCGCGCAGACGGACATGCCGGCTGCAGGCAACCCGGCTGGGACGACTCACTTCCGACTCGGCCGACAACACCAAGAAGATCCTGCCGGACCCGGCGCAGCCGGACAAGTACGTCACCATCGGTGCCGGCTTGAGCAAGAAATAGGAAAGCGAGCTCACCAGCCTTCCTCCGTGAGAATCGGGACATCTTCGCATGGACTCCAAGAGACATGCCGGGTGTGCCGAGGGAGTTGGCTGAGCACCACCTCCACGTCCGGCCCGAAGCCAAGCCGGTGAAGCAGCCTCTCGGGCGCTTCGCCGAAGAACGAAGGAAGGCCATCGGTGAAGAAATCGCCCGGCTCCTAGCTGCCGGCTTCATCATGGAAGTGCTGCACCCGGACTGGTTGGCGAACCCGGTCCCGGTTTTGAAGAAGAACGGCTCCCGGCGCATGTGTATCGACTACACCAGCTCGAACAAGGCGTGCCCGAAGGATCCCTTCCCCCGCCGTGCATAGATCAAGTCATAGACTCGATCGCCGGGCCGTGAACTGTTGTCTTTCCTAGACGCCTATTCAGGCTACCACCAGATTCCTTTGAATCCGGCTGATCAAATAAAGACTTCGTTCATTACCCCGTACGGGGCTTATTGCTACACGACTATGCCGTTCGGCTTGAAAAATGCAGGCGCCACCTACCAAAGGTGCATGCAAAAATGCTTGCAGGATCAAATCGGCAGAAACGTTCACGCATATGTGGATGATGTCGTTGTAAAGACCAAGGAGACGACTACCCTCCTTGATGACCCGAGAGAAACCTTCACCAATCCGAGAAGATTTCGGATGAAGCTCAACCCGGCCAAGTGCACATTCGGCGTGCCGTCCGGCCAGCTCCTTGGCTACCTCGTCTCTCGGCGAGGGATCGAAGCCAACCCGGACAAGATCGGTGCCCTGGAGAAGATGGAACTGCCGCAGTGCCTCAAGGACGTCCAGTAGTTCGCCGGCTGCACGGCTTCCTTGAGCCGCTTCGTCAGCCGACCGGGGAGAAGGCACTCGCCCCTGTATCAATTGATGAAGAAGGCGGACAAATTCGTCTGGTCACCGCAGGCGGATGAGGCCTTCCGTGACTTGAAGCGCGTGCTCTCAACCGCGCCAATCCTTGCAACGCCGGCTTCAATGGAGCCGATGCTGTTGTACATCGCAGCCACCAATCGAGTGGTTAGCGTTGTCCTGGTGGTGGAGCGCAAAGAAGACGGCAGGGAGCAGCTGGTCCAACGTCCAGTCTATTACCTTAGCGAAGTGCTCTCCCAGTCGAAGCAAAACTACCCCCACTACCAGAAGGTCACCTACGGCGTCTACATGGCGGCCAAGAAGCTGAAGCACTACTTCCAAGAGCACCCCATCAAAGTGGTTGCCACAGCACCCTTGGCGGAAATCATAGGCAGCAAGGATGCCAACGGCCGGGTTGCCAAGTGGGCCCTGGAGCTAGCCGCCCACACCATCCTCTACGAGCCACGCACAGCCATCAAGTCGCAGATCCTCGCGGACTTCTTCGTCGACTGGGCTGAGATGCGGTACTCGCCGCCCGTGCCGGATTCCACACCTGGAAGATGCACTTTGACGGTTCGAAGATGCGCAACGGCTTGGGAGCCGGCATCGTCCTCACCTCTCCCAAGGGAGACCGGCTGGACTACGTCCTGTAGATCCACTTCGCCGCATCCAACAATGTGGCGGAGTACGAAGCGCTCATTCATGGGTTGAAGCTGGCCAAGGAGATTGGCGTGCGTCGCATACTCTGCTTCGGCGACTCCGACTTGGTCATACAACAAGCATCTGGCGACTGGGACGTGAAGGACGCCAACATGGCCTCATACCGCTTCCATGTCCAGCAGCTATCCGGCTTCTTCGACGGCTGCGAATTCCACCATGTGCCACGGGCAAACAACGAGGTGGCTGACGCCTTGTCCAAGATTGGCTCAACCCGGCAAGCCATTCCGCCGGGCATCGCCTTGGCGGTTCTCAAGAAACCGTCCATCATACCGTCACCGGACTCGGATTCAATATTCGTACCGGCTGACCCGGGGGCTTCTCAGCCAAACCCGGGGCTTCATCGCCCAAGTCGGGGGCTAACAAGCCGAACCCGCCGGCTACCATGCCGAACCCGGGGACTTCTCAGTCCAACCCGGGGGCTTCATCGCCAAACTCGGGGGCTAGCAAGCCAAACCCGCCGGCTAGCAAGCCGAACCCGGCGACCATGCAGTCGGATCCGGAAGCTCCCACGCAGGAGGCCCTGTTGGTTAGCGTATTCGAGATAAGATGCGTACCTTCATGGGCACAAGAATTCCTCTCCTACCTCACCGACGGTGTCTGCCCGAGGATAGAGTCCAGGCCAGGCAGATTGAGAGAAGGGCCAAGGCCTATACCATGATCAACCACCAGCTGTACAAACGCAGCATAAGTGGGGTGTTCCAGCAGTGCGTCGAGCCGGCTGAAGGGATTGAACTCCTACGGGAAATCCATCAAGGAGAGTGCGGACATCACGCCTCATCCAGAGCCATAGTGGCCAAAGCCTTCCAGCACGGTTTTACTGGCCGACTACGCTCAAAGACGCGAAGAGTTGGTGAAGAAGTGCAACGGCTGTCGGCGCTTCGCAAAGAAGAGACACCAGCCGGCTTCCGCCTTAAAACCATCCCCATCGCATGGCCATTTGCCGTATGGGGCTTGGATATGGTAGGCCCATTCAGAACGGCGCGAGGCGGCATGACACATCTCTTGGTAATGATTGACAAATTCACCAAGTGGATTGAAGCCAAGCCGATCAAGAAACTGGACGGGTCCACAGCCGTCACATTCCTCAAGGAAATCATTGTGAGATTCGGCTACCCCCACAGCATTATCACTGACAACGGCAGCAACTTCTCCCAAGGCATCTTCTCTCGCTATTGCGGGGAAATGGGGATCCGGATGGCCCAATCTTCTGTGGCGCACCCAGAGTCCAACGGACAAGTGGAAAAGGCTAACGGCTTAGTCCTAGCCGGCATCCGGCCCCGGCTGATGGAGCTGCTCGAGCGAGCAGCCGGCTGCTGGATTGAAGAGCTGCCCAATGTGCTGTGGAGCCTGCGCACGACGACAAACCGCTCAGTCGGCTTCACACCATTTTTCCTCGTATACGGGGCCGAAGCCGTCCTGCCGACTGATATCGAGCACGACGCGCCAAGGATCAAGCTCTACACTGAAGCCGAGGCCAAAGAAGCTCACGAAGATGGAGTCGACCTGGTCGAAGAGGCCCGGCTGCTGGCTGCGTCTAGATCTACCATTTACCGACAAAGCCTCCGACGCTATCACAGTCGGGAAGGTCCAGCCCTTAGCATTCCGAGAAGGAGACCTAGTGCTCCGGCTGATCCAGCGGACAGCCGGACAGCATAAGCTCGTCATCCCCATGGGAGGGTCCCTTCATCGTGAGCAAGGCGATAGGCAATGATTCCTACTATCTCATAGATGCCCAAGAGGCTAAGAAAAACAAGCCGGACAAGGCTGACGAGGAGACTAAACGTCCCTGGAATGTCAACTTACTCCGCCCATTTTACACATGAGAGCAGGAACGTATGTATCCCTCGTATCCCTTTTGTAAGCTATGAAAAAGCACGCGCCAAGAGCGCCGTTTCCGACAAGTTTTTCGCATACTTTACCTCTGTTTCGCCAATTGGCTTGAACCCTCTCACGCAGTCGGCTCAGTAACGTGATCCGGTTTCCGACAGCCGGCTTCCGATCCAGCTACAGACCGCAACCCGGCTGTCCGGCTGGCGGGAGCAAGGCCTAGGGAGCCGACACGCGAAAAACGACTAAGGGAAAGAGTAAAAGCGAGTTGACTTGCAACTTTTCATGAAAGTGCCGGATCGCCGAATTCAGCTCGTTCGACTGAAATACTGTCAGCCTCACCCGGCGGCCCGCTCTTGATCCGGCGACGGATCGCAAGTCGAACGTACGACCGGCAAGAGCACGACCAAAGAGTGGGGCGGATGGGAAAAAGCGAACGAGTCGAAAGAAAGCAACTCGGCACACAAATGATTAACAAACACATTAAAGTGTGACATAATTAAAGGACGATAATATTCATACATGCGCACCCGGCATCCCGGGGATTTAATAAATTGTCTTGGCAAAAGAACAACTGAAAAGCAGGTAAACTAAGCCGGAGGGGCATCAGCGGAGCCGGCTGCCGGGTCGTCCTCGGGCGCGTCTTCCGCCTCCTCATCTTCCATGTAATCTTCATCGGATGCAGGAGGGTTCGGGTCCGCGACGAAGGCGCCCTTGTCGACGAAGTCGGCGATGGCGCTGGCTCGGGCAAGACGGGCAGCCTTGAGTTCGGCCGGGAGCTTGTCCTCCACGCCGGCTCGCCGGAACTCAAGCTGCCCCAGGTCCACCTCGTTGTACCAAGAGAGGACGAAGGACAGCGCCATGTCGGCGCCAGCGCGCGTGGCCGACTCCTTCCAGTCGAGGAAGCGATCCGGCGCCCGCTCCATCAGGGAGGTGAGGCTGGAGATATCCTGCGGCACCGCCTCCTCAGGCCACAGCATCGGCGCCAGCTCTTCAACCGCCTTCCGGAGCTCCCAGCCGAGCTTGGTGATGGGCTCGACGCGGGCAGCCATGGACGCCATGTGATCCTCCATGGAGAAATACTCCGAGCTGCCCTCGCCGGTTTCCTGCCTCCTGGACTCGCGCGCAACGCCAACGGCTGCCAAAGCCGCGTCCTGCGTCTCCGGGAAGGCCGCTGCAAGAAGAAGCAAGTCAGAAATCATCGAAGCCGAAATAAGCTAAAAAATGCAAATTTTTGAAGTCCTAAGCCAAAAGGAAAAGCCTGGCGGCAGCCGGCAAGAACCGACTGCCACCAGCCCGAAGATGGAGATAGCAAAGACATCGAAGTTTCTGCTGCCGGCTGCCAACGAAAGCCGGCAGCCGACAGCCGAAAGCCGGCAAAGGGAAAGGACATTAAGGTGCACTCACCCGCCAAGCCGCGATCAAGTGCGCCAATCTCATCCGTCCAGCGCTTGGCGGTAGCCTTCAGCTCCGTGGACTTGGCGGTGACCTCCTCTTGCAGCGCAAGCCGCTGCTCCTCCACCTCCGATAGCCGCCGGCTTAGATCGTCCACCTTCTCCTTCTCCGCCGTCCTAAGGGAGTTGAGCTCAGAGAGGTGGTTCTGCTCCAGCAGGCGCAGCCGTGTCCGCCTCTGCTCGGCTAGCTTGAGCTTGGCGGCCGAAGAACGGCCCGCCTCCTCGCTCTCGGCGCACTGGGCGCGAGCAGCCCGGAGATCCGACTCCAGCCGCGGGACCTTGGCGGCTTCAACTGCGAGGCAGCCGGAAAGAAACGTCAGCCAGCGAAGATTCAAAAGAAAATAAGACATCGAGTCGAAAGAAGCAAGAGCTCACCCTTGGCGGTTTCCAGCTCGCGGGCCAAGTCGGCCCGGTCCAGCTTGGCCTTGTGGTAATGAGTGACGGCGCGATTATACAGAGTGGTGCGCCGATCCATCACGGCCTAAGGAAAAGAGAAAGTCAGTCAGCTAGGCGAAACCCGGGCCGGCTCCAAGCAGCCGGCCCATGCCTCGGAGGGCTACCAGGATGATAACCAAATCAAAAAACAGATAAAGCTTACCTTGCCGGCTTCCTCCACCTTGGCAACTCGGCCGCGGTCTCGGCAGCCCCGGCCTTGAGGTGGGCTCCGCGAGGCTGGAGAAGAACATCTCCACCGATGCTTGGCCAGGGTTCCCCTCCCGGCTGGTCACCTCGTAGGAGTCGGCGCGGAGCCACGCCCGCTCCATGGTGGCAGCCGAGCCGAGGCTGGAGTCGGAGGCGGACGGCACTCGAAGAAGAAGTGCGCCCTTGGCCACATGCGAGGCCCCGCTGCGACGCCGATGGGGTCTCCGTCCTCACCGGTGCGCGCGAGTCGGCGCCCGCCGTGCGCGCCGGCTCATCCCTTGCCGGCTCCCGCCCGGCCGGCTCATCCTCGTCGGCTCCGGCGGCGGCAACGCTCCGGGCGCAGCAGATGGCCCAGCCGGCGCAGCTGTCTCCGGCGCCTGAGGTGCCCCCTCCGGGCTCTCATTCAGCACCACCACGCTTGGCGGGGCGCCGGCTCCGGTCGCAGGCGGCGCAGCTCTGCCGGCTCCGGCTCCGGTCGCGGACGGTGCAGCCCTTCCGGCTCTGGCTCCGGGTGAAGGCGGCATGCCCCGGCCGGCCCCAGCAGCGGGGTCCAGAAGGCGAGTCCGGCGCGGGAACATGTCGTCCAGCGTCGGCTGCCGAGTCGGCTCGACCCGCGTGCCGCGATCAGGTGCTGAGGCCAGCGGCACGGCGAAGGAAGGTGCCCCTGCGGAAGGCGCGATGCCGCCGGCGGCGGCGGCGTAGGAGCGCGCGATGAAGGCTGCGGCGTCGGCTCCCTCCTTTGGCGCAGCGGCGGCGACGCGACGCGCGGAGCCTGCCGGGAGCCGCCACCCCGGGCAAACTTGATGGGAGCCCTAGCCGGACAAACAAAGAGAAGATAAGCATAAAAAGTAAGGAAAGAAAAGGAATCAAACAAGAAAGAGAAAGAGAACTCACCCGGCCTGCTCCGGAACCCTCTTCGGCTGCTGCCGGCGGAGCTTCTTCGCCTTCGCCTCCAAGGCGGCAGTAGAGCGAGGCTCGCTGGCCCGCTTCTTCCCCTGGCGCGCCGAAGTCGCCGTGGTGCTTGGCGGCCTCGCGCGCAGAGGCACGGCCGGGATCGGCCCCGTGCCGGACGTCGCCGGCTCCTCGTCCTCCTGCTGCTGCGGTGAGGGGGCGGATTGTGCTCCCCCTGGCCGCCTAGATCAGGCGCCTGCAGCAGGTCGTCGTCGCCGGCCTGGTCGCCGGCTTGGTCAGCCGGATCGACGTGATCCGGCGTCCACCTCCTCGTCGCCAGGTCGCCGTCCTTGGTGTTCTGGCGCTCAAAGAGCTAGAAAGACAGAAAAAGCATGAGCAAACAACAAGCCAAAAATTGGTGGAAGCAAAAGGAAGTCGGCCTCGCAGCCGCAAGCCGGAAGCCGGCGAAAAACACAAGCTTACCTGCTCGGGTAGGTGGTCCCTGTCGTGGGGCGCCAGCCCGTAGCTCCAGTCGTCCGCCACGTTCGCCTTGGTGATGTTGTTCACCCGGCTGGCCACCTGGGCCTTGGTGAGCACCGCCCTGGACGTCCGGTTCGGGTCGAACCGGCCGGACATGTGCCCGATTTTGTGGGTGCGCCTCTGGAGCGGCAGCACCCGGCGCTCAGCGATGGTGCAGAGGAGATCCTCCGCAGTCAGCCCGTTCTCGACGGCTGCCCCCAAGAAGTCCCAGAGCTGGTTCACCTCGGCGTCCGGATCCGACGTGCGGGCGTTGTAGCTCCAGTTGATCCGGCCGACTGGAGGGGCCGGATTGTACTCCGGCAGGTTGATCCGGTCGACGAGCTGCCCCTCGTTGCGCACATAGAAGAACGACATCTGCCAGTTCTTCACCGAGTCAACGGTGGGGATCTTGGGGAAGGGCGTACCAGGCCGGGTGTAGATCGAGGCGGCGCCGCAGGCTCGCAGCGGCCCTCGGTGGTTTGCGCCTTCAAGTAGAACAGCCGGCTCCGAAGTCGATGTCCGGCCATAAGCCGGCGTAGGCCTCCATGAACACCACGAAGCGGCTCGAGGAGGACGCACGCGTTGGCCGGCAGGTGGTGCGGCTGCAGGCCGAAGTTGTCCAGGAACTGCCGGAAGAAGGTTGAAGCCGGCAGGCCCAGCCCGCGATCAAGATGCGCGCCGAAGACGACGCGCTCGCCAGGCTGCGGCTCGGGCTCCGTCTCCTCGCCGGGCGCCCGCCAGGCCACCGCCGACGGGATCCGGCGGAGGCGCACCAGCCGCTCGATGTCATCCTCCCGCATGTATGAGCCCCTCCACGATCCGCTGGGAGACGCCATTGTTGAAGCAGAAGAAGAAGACGACCAGGAGAGGCGAAACGGCGACGAAGAGCCTTGCGACGGCGGCGGCGACGGCGGCGGCTGAGGACGCTCCGTCGAGACGCGCGGCCCCGTGGCGCCGGATTGGTGGAGAGGCGGCGGCGGCCCGGCGGGAGAACGTCGGGGCAGCTGCCCGCCGGAGTTCGCCAGGAGTGTTGGCGTGCGACGGAGCGCTCGAGCGAAGAAACAAGAGAGTTTGGGCGAGAGGACGAAGAGCGCGAGGAAGAAGAAGGGCGCCTCGGTACCGCTACCGGGGGCATTTATAGCCGCCTGGCGCGCCAGTCGCGCGGCCACGTGGCGATCGTGGGCCACGATCGGGATTTACTGCGCCGTAACTCCTCCCACGACCACGACGGTTACCGAAAACGGCCACACCACGTCGCCCACTACCGCACCGGATCCGGAGGAACATTGATGTGACCAGACGAACCGACCGCAGCGCCAGGCGTCAGACCGGTCAAGTCGGGCGCGGGACCCGAGGCGGCGGAGGCTCCGGTGCGCCGCAAGCCGGAGCCGGACAATAAGTTCAACCCGGACTAAAAGTCGTCAACAGGGCGGAGACTCCGCCAAAACTTGCGAGAAAGCGAAAGCTGTATAAGTGTAAAAAGCGGCCGGCCAGAAGCAGCCGGCAGGAACGAGCCGGATGAGGGTGCAGCCGGCTGAATGGAAATTCTCAGTCGGCCCCTCCAAGTGCCGTCAAGTATATTCGAGAAGCCAGGAAAACCTGCCTAGGTCCTTCTAGACGCAGGACCTTGCCAGCTTCGGGGCTAATGTCGGGGGAAGACCCCGGATAGGGCAATGGACACGGAGCAGCCGGCTGGCCACCGGCCGGCTCGCGGCAAAGGCCGGCCGAGGAGCAGCCGGCCGGCGCCGTGGCCGGCTGGTCCGGAAGCCGGCTGGCTCTAGGTCCTAGTCGGCCCGGCTACGGCCACCAATGCCGTAGCCGGGCCGGCTTCTACAAGCCATATCCGACCGGGGTTTGTACCTCGGACCGACTCGAGGCCGGCGAGTCTTGCACTCGGAAGGAACCGGGTTGGTGATCCGGGTTCCTAAAGTCCACGCCGACTCCATCTTCCGTAAAGCGCGGGGCACCGTGGAGCAATAGTGCCGCGCGCCGGACAGGCCGTCGTGGCCTACGACGATCCGTACCGGTTACGGTGGCCGACGGCGACAGGGACACTTCCTCTCCATACCGGCCGACCGTGGCAGCCGGATGGGACAGGCCACGATGCCTCAACCGCTCCTGACGTCACCGCCTCGGGAAGGAGCGGAAGCCGAAGCCGGCCAAGCCGGCCAGTAAACTATAGGGTCTTATATGTAAAGTGTCGGTGCCTATATAAGCCGCACTACCCCCTCTCGTGCAGGGGATCGATCATTCTTACTTCACTCCACCCCTAGAGCTGCCCTGAGAGAGAGAGACCATCGTCTCCCTTAGCCTCCCAGGAGCAGCCGGACATAGCTCTAGGAGCACCATTGTATTGTGTGATCATCATATACACTCATAGCAGGAGTAGAGGTTTTACCTCCATCGGAGGGCCTCGAACCTGGGTACGTCGCCGTGTCACTCGTGCCCATACCCGCATCCGGATACCGCCGTGAGATCCCTCAGGAACCACTTCGATTAGCCACCCTATGGCATATGCCGTGACCATACCACGACACTGGCGCATATGGTTCAGAAACTGTCATTATATGAACAGCGCCACCCAGAGTTGTACCAGGATAAATTCAAGCGTGCGGTTGTCCTGGTTGAGACGGAAGAAGATGAAGACTCTGCGGGAGATCAAGAGGTAGCAGTGGCTGAATGGACTCGGGGGGCAAGCCCCGTGTCCTGCAAGTGGGTTAAGCCGCAAGGACCTCCAAGAGGGTTTGACTTCGACGTGACCAAAGTTGAGCAAATTTTCGACCTCTTACTCAAGGAGAAGCAGCTAAAGTTACCCGAAGGCCTAAAAACCCCCACGGCACAGGAGTTGAATAGAAAGCCGTACTGCAAATGGCACAACACGTTCACCCATACCACCAACGACTGCAGGGTGTGGCGTCAGCAGATCCAAATGGCGATAGAGCAAGGGCGTCTAATCTTTAACCAGTACGCCATGAAAGTCGACACACACCCCTTCCCCGCCGTTAACATGGTGGAGTGCACTTACCCTGGGAGGTGCCAGCCCGGGTTTCTCGTTCAGCATTAACATGGTAGGGCCTGGGCACCACTCTGGTAAGGACAGAGACGAGGGCAGCCGCTCTCGTAGCAAGGACAAGGAAGAAGCCGTTCCGCGCGATCGGCTCCGACACGATGGCAAGCGCTACATCACAGAGGGCGAAGTGAAGAATGTGCGATATCAACGACCTCTCTCTGATCATATCCTCAACAAATATGTGAGTCAGTACGACCAACGCCGACGATACGACGACGGTGACAAAAGAGATCGTCTGGCTAGCAGGGACGCCAGGAGACAGCGTCGGCATGATCGAGATGAGGAGAGATATGAGCGCCATGCCAAGGATAAATCAAGAGAGCAAGATGACGTGGGCAAGCACTGGGACTGTCCCTTCTTCAAACACTGCTGGGATTCAGGAATGAGCCGATTACCTACAATCGGCAACTGCCCAGAATGTAGACAGAAAAAGAAGAGCACAGGAGACGTGTCAGTGTTCAAGTGTCTAGGACCTCTCCCATCTCGGAACAAGCAAGCTGATTCCTCTCGGGTGGAAGATCTCGAGGAGTTAGAAGATGACGATGAAGAAGAAGAAGATAAGTACCATCGGCCAAGGTGGTGCCCTGATGGACTCAGCCGTTCCCAAAAGCGTAGGGTTCAGTGACTATGTGGTTTGGAGGAAGCCGAAAGGTTATACCTGCACACGTTAAGGAAGGCGCGGCCTGATCTGGCCGCGAAAATTCAACGAACCGTGGACGAAGAGGGTCGACCACAAAAGATGGAGTGGCGCCCCAAGCAAAGGAAAGCCGATGATGAGACATCGGCTGGTACAAACATGGTGTTCATCCTTCCAGCGGAGTTTTGTGCTCCAGGATTAGACGAAGCACCCGTGGCACAACTTGATCGTGGCCCACGGCCGCTATCTTCGAGAAGCCACGAGAAAGAAGCTACGTGACACCGAAAGCCCCGTACTTACGAGGTTATATCAATGGGCAGCCTCGTCAACAAGATGCTGGTGGACACCGGAGCGGCGAGCCAACATCATGCCATACTCCATGCTACGTCGGTTGGGACGCTCTAGCTCGGATCTCGATCAAGACCAACGTTACACCGAGCGATTTCAACGGCCAAGCATCCGAAGCACAAGGTGTTCTGAACGTGGATCCGACCGTAGGGAGGAAAACCATCCCTACAACATTCTTCATCGTCGATAGCAAGAGCACTTATGCTCGTCCCGCTAGGGAGGGATTGGATCCACGCCAACTATTGCATTCCATCCACGATGCACCAATGTCTAATTCAGTGGGATGGAGATGAAGTAGAGGTCGTCCACGCAGATGACTCAGCCGAGATTTCAACGGCTGGCATGAACGTTTGGGAGACGGCAGGCCAAGAGCCACTCTCAGGCATCACTTTGGACGACTGCGAGCGCATCGACGTGACAAAAAACGGGGTGAGGCTGGTCTTATCCACCGGCCTGACCGAGTAACAAGAGCAAAGGCTATAGATGTACGTGGCAAGGCCGATCCTTGTGATCGGCCCCAAAAAATAAAAAGTAATGATCTTGTCTCAAGCATGTCACATAGTCATAGTAGAGCAAGACCACGATGTAAACCTTCATTGAGCAATGCAACCAAAATGGGGGCCGATTCCAGCAATCGCCCCATATTATCCTTACCACACGTTTTCCATGTGTTCAGTGTCGATCTAACGGGTGACGGAAAACTAGGGTATGGGTTTACATCGGCTTGTGAGCTTGGAGAAATCGGCATTGGTCATGTCTGCAGAGCCGATGTTCAGGTATAGTTCTTTGGATAACTGCAGAGCCGATATCTGCAGTAACCTGACAGATTCGGCTCGGGGGGCACCTAATTAGAGGAACACGTGCGATACATGGGCAGTGAAATGTGAGGGGCCGATAGAAAAATCGGCCAGTAAAAAAAAATTTATATGCAAATCACAGCCGATGCGCAGACATCGACTTGAGAAATATGGATACAAGTACAGCCGATGCAAAGACATCGACTTCAGAATAAAAAAGCCGATGCACGGACATCGACTTTAGAATAATGAAAAAGCCGATGCATTGCCATCGATTCTGGACGGACAAGCTCAATTGGGCAGGTTAACAGATCAGTTTCAAGCCAGAGTTCATGGCATTTGAGATGATTCTCTCGTTGGATTTGCTGAATCTGTGCGTTTGAAATTTGAGGATGGCGTGGACACGGATGAGATATGTTTGACTGCATGAATAGGCAACCGGTTTGGCCTTAAATCGTGTTTATGATACAAGCCGATGCCCTGCCATCGGCTCTTTGTACAGCGACTTCATTTGACAATCGGCAAATTTGGTAAGGGAGCAAGAATTAATAGGGGAATATTTTCTTCATTAATAAGAGGATTTCTTACAAGGAAAGAGCCGATTGCTCAAGGGAGGAAGAACAAAAGAAAGGTCTATTGACCAATCTGCTACTACTACTAGACCTATACTAGTAGACCCTACTCTACGGGCCGTCGCTACCCTCGTCGTCGGAGCTTTCATCGGCGCTGCTGCCGGCGAGCTCCTCGTCGCTGCTCCCATAGCCCTCTATGGGAGCCTCCTCCTCGTCGTCGTCGTCGTCGTCATCATCCGATCCGGCACGGAAGCGTTTTGCCGGCGGATAGTCCTCGAGGGAGTCGTCGTCGTCTTCTTCTTCCTCTTCCTCGGAGGGGGTGTAATCGTCCCAGGAGAACGAATCGTCCTCGCTCTCCGGTTCCAGTTCCCCATCAGCGAGGAACTGGAGTTCTTCTTCTCCGCTGGTCAAGGACTTGTCGTCCTCGGACCAGACGGAGGAGGCGTGGTCCGCCTGGTCCCACTCCTCTGGGGCGCGCTCGTCGTGCGCCGCCATCTGAGCCGCCATCGGATCCCACTCTGGCGTGGGTTCGCGGGAGGAGGAGGAGGAGGAGGAGAAGGACTGGGAGGAGAGATCCGACGAGGCGGAGGAGGAAGAGGAGGAAGACATTGCTCTGAGATTGGGGTTTCTTGGTGCCGATGGCCAGAACAGAGCAAGGGGATGAAGAGGCGAACTGTTTGGCGCGGTTAAATAAAAGGGGATATAGTGGAGATTCAATGCCACAGCAGTTTCCGAGGAAGTGGTGCCCAAAGAAAAAAAAGACAACGGTCAAATCACGCGGAGAAGTTGAGAAGGCGATGCATCATGATGAAGGATACTGCGACGGTTTTGCTCTGCCACGACATGACCCGACGAAGAAAAGCAGAGTGATTTTGGAATTATCAATTCCAAAACCAGGGGGGGCATGTGTTATCACCAGAATTTGACTGGATTAGAGGTGGGCCGCGATCAAGATTGGGCTTGAAGAATATACATGGAAGATATACATGAAGCGGCCTTGTACAAGAAAGTTTGGGCTAGTTTGCCCGTGTATCTATAAATATAGTAGGATACGTGTCGGTTAGTTAGAATTTGGCTCGTACACGGTTGGGATTATTCCCACGTTAGAAAGTCTACGGACTATAAATATGTATCTAGGGTTATTGAGTAAAACAACAATCACGTTCATCACAAACCAATCTAGGCGCATCGCCAACCCCTTTGTTTCGAGGGTTTCTTCCGGGTAAGCATCATGCTGCCTAGATCGCATCTTGCGATCTAGGCGATATACGTTTATTCGTTGTTCATGCGTTGCTCGTGCTGAAGCCTTGTTGATGGCGAGCAACGTAGTCATCATAGATGTGTTAGGGTTAGCATTGTTTTACCACGATACATGCTTTCGTCCATGCAACCCTTAGACGTCTAGCCACCCTTACACCTATCTTAGGTGTAAGGGCGGCACCTTGCTTGATCATTATTTAGTAGATCCGATCCGTTATGATTGCTCATTGTTCTTCAAGGATTAGTTTAATATCTGCATAGTTAGGCCTTGCAAACGGGTTGAAGGATCCAGTAGCACGTAGGGTGTAGTTTGCTAGCCCTAGATAAGATGTTCCGGGGATCAACTTCATGTTGGTTTTTAGGCCTTGTCTAGGTTTGGTTTATTATCACCGTGCGTGGCTGCCAGGCTCAATCACGCGTAGGATGTTCCGATTATGCGGTGAAAACCCTTAATCGTCGTAGGTCGTTTTAGCTATATATCGATCAAGCAGGACCACCATGTGATCGTAGACCTCATACGAACCATGGGTGGATCGGCTCCTTGAGCCGATTCACGGGATAACCCGAGAGCCGATCGAGGCTCGTATTTAATGTTTACGTGTATGCCATGCGAGAAACTAAGCGAAGCAAATCCATCACCTTCCTCGATCGGTATAGATCAGGTGGCACGCCCTGCACCGAAGCATCGGGACGTGTGTGCCAGGAGCTTTGCGGGCCGTCGCTCGGAGGGACCAGGGCCAGCCGCAGCTCTAGGTTGTTCCCGGCTCTTCGTGTTGCCAGCCGTTGCTCGCCGGTGGGTTTCGGACGCCAACACAAGCAGAACGGGGGAGTTCCCACCCTCGATGTGCGCGAGCACATTCGCGAGGGTGCGGCCAGGCGCGCTCCACCACGGACAGCGGCCGGCGACGTTGTTCCTAGCGGGAGGAGGAGGAGGGCCGTCATACGCGGCGAGTTCGCGCTCGTACATGCGCCGGAAGAACTCCGTCCACGCTTCATAGTTGTCCGGTGATGACCCACAAGTATAGGGGGTGTATCGTAGTATCTTCGATAAGTAAGAATGTCGATCCCAACGAGGAGCAGAAGGTGTTGACAAGCAGTTTCGATGAAGGATTCACTGTAAATGCTCACAGACAAGTATTCGGGGGGTTTGATGTAACGGTTGAATAAAGTACGAGTATGTAAGGTGCGAGAGTAATAATTGCAGCGAGTGGCCCAATCCTTTTTAGCACAAAGGACAAGCCGGTTTGTTTACTTATAATGACCAAACGTTCTTGAGGACACACGGGATTTTAGTCTAGTGCTTTCGCTACATACGGCTAAATAATCTTCATTGTTGTGATAAGTGTTGTGTGGGTGAACCTATGCTAATGTACCGCCCTTCCTAGGACTAATACATACTTGTGATTATACCCCTTGCAAGCATCCGCAACTACAAGAAAGTAATTAAGAATTAAATCTAACCACAGCCTTAAACTGCGAGATCCTCGCGATCCCTCCCGCATCGATATACCAACGGGGGTTTAGGTTTCGTCACTCCGGCAACCCCGCAATTGGCAAACGAATACAAGATGCATTCCCCTAGGCCCATAAATGGTGAAGTGTCATGTAGTCGACGTTCACATGACACCACTAGAAGAATAACACCACAACTTAAATATCACACCATTGAATATTACTCATCCATAGTTCACTACTAACATTTAGACTTCACCCATGTCCTCAAGAACTAAACGAACTACTCACGAGACATCATACGGAACATGATCAGAGGTGATATGATGACGAATAACAATCTGAACATAAACTTGGTTCAATGGTTTCACTCAATAGCATCAACAACAAGTAGAAATCGATACCGGGAGAGTTTCCCCTATCAAACAATCAAGATCAAACCCAAATTGCTATGGCGGTGACGGTGTCCAGCGGTGATGACGGCGGTGATGATGGTGGAGATGATGATGATGGTGATGGCGATGATGTCCAGCTCGATGACGGTGACGATGGCGTCGATTTCCCCCTCCCGGAGGGAATTTCCCGGGCGGATTCCTGCCCGCCGGAGAGCTCTTTTTCTCTCTGGTGTTCTCCGCCCGCGCGAGGCGGCTGTAACTCTTCGCGAGGTACCCTCTGTGGCTTAGGTCTTCGGGACGAAGGGTTTGGCGAAGAAAAGGAGGCGAAAGGAGTCGTGGGCCCTCCACACCACAGGCCGGCGCGGCCAGGGCCTGGGCCACGCCGCCCTAGGGTGTGGGCCCACCCTGGCTGCTCCTGGCTCCTCCTTCTGGCTTCCTTCGTCATCTTGAAAAATAGGATTTTTGGTATAATTTCCTTCCAGATTTGATCTTCCGAAATATTGCGTTACGACGGTGCTTTTTCCAGCAGAATCCCGGCTCCGGTGTTCGATCCTCCAATAATGATGAAACATGCAAAATAGATGAAATAACATAAGTATTGTGTCCCAATATGAAATATATCAATGAATAACAGCAAATTATGATATAAAATAGTGATGCAAATTGGACGTATCAACTCCCCCAAGCTTAGACTTCGCTTGTCCCCAAGCGAACTGAGCTCGATAGACATGACCACATGTTTATGGAGTGAAGAGTCGATAAATAAAATACGGACAAGAAGCATCATATTCATTCACACAGGACATTATAGTAGACAACCTCTTATAACTCATATTGAAACAAGTATAGGGTAATCTCAAGTAAAGGTGCATGAGAAATCATGATTGGTGATGGCAAACTTCGTTCTTGGTCAGAGAACAACTAGCAGATTATATTTATCTTATTGAGCAGCGCTCTCATGTTAGAGTTTATAAGGCACAACTTGCATACTCAATCATAATGGTCTTCTAATGGTCATTGATAACTTGCAGAGCTATATTCATTCAAATAAAACTTGTACTAAACAAAGAAGAATAAAAGACATGATGTAGCAAATCACAATATAATGGTTTGATCACAACTACTCAAATGCTTGCTTGAGATGGAGGGAAATAGGTTTACTGACTCAACATAAAGTAAAAGACAGGCCCTTCGTAGAGGGAAGCAGGGATTAAATCATGTGCTAGAGCTTTTTCAGTTTTGAAATCATATAAAGAGAGTAAAAGTAACATTTTGAGAAGTGTTTGTTGTTGTCAACGACTGGTAGCGGGTACTCTAACCCCCTTGCCAGACAACCTCCTAAGAGCGGCTCCCATATTATTTTCATTTTGTGTGGCACTCCTTCCTACCTTTCTTTCACAAACCATGGCTAACCGAATCCTCGGGTGCCTGCCAACAATCTCATACCATGAAGGAGTGCCTTTTTACTTTAGTTTTATTATGATGATGACACTCCCCCCAACCTTTGCTTACACAAGCCATGGCTAACCGAATCCTTCGGTGCCGTCCATCAATCACATACCATGGAGGAGTGTCTATTTAGTTTAATTAATTTGGGATCGGGAATCCCATTGCCGGCTCTTTTTGCGAAATTATTGGATAAGCGGATGTAGCCACTAGTCCATTGGTGAAAGTTGCCCAACAAGATTGAAAGATAAAACACCACATACTTCCTCATGAGCTATGAAACATTAACACAAATAAGAGATACTAAGTTTTGAATTGTTTAAAGGTAGCACATGAAGTATTTACTTGGAATGGCAGAAAATAACATGTAGTAGGTAGGTATGGTGGACACAAATGGCATAGGTTTGGGTTAAGGTTTGGATGTACGAGAAGTATTCCCTCTCAGTACAGGTCTTTGGCTAGCAAGGTTAATTAGCAAGCATAAGAGTCGAGGGAAACAAACAAATATACATGTGATAGAAACAATCATGCATCTTCCTTGTAAGCACAAACAATTTTAACTTCAGAATAATAAGCTATGAGCTAACAAGAAAGACAATGAAACATCTACATGTATTTCTCTTTTCTATTTAAACCTTAAAGTGTTGTTGCTATTGACCCATGCTAAGTTTGCCAAAACCAAATAGATTTATTCAATGCTCCCAAAGTGATACCAATACTAACAACAAGGTGAATCATATAGTAAAGATTGCAAACTAAAATAAGATGTGCAATATGTAAATGATAAGACTTCTCATTAATATTCCATAACGATAACTCACACCAAGGGATACATAGACAACCAACTAAAGGAGAGATACTTCCAAACGCAACCCATCTTATATGATAACTTCCCTACTCATGATATGACACTACTTGACAATAAAAGTAAAAGGTAGTGATAATGTGATACCGCGGCACTCCCCAAGCTTGGAACAAACCAAGGGGATGCCAATACCGATGATGAATTACTCCTGCGGCGATGGTGGTGATGAACTCCTGTCATCAAACTTCCAAGGAAGAGGCTCTCCATCAAGAAACGACGTCTTGGTCTCGGGGATCCCAGCACGGCTTATGTATTTAAACCTGTTTTCATACTCACAGTTCTGATTCTGAAAATCATAGAGTTGTGCTTGGAGCTTGTTGGTGGTGTCGTGAAGCGAGAGGATGTCGCTCCAAAGCTTTGCGCTTCCTTCTCATGTTCAAGCAATGAGTTCGGACACAATCCCGTGGAAGATATCCACCTCACGCTCAGCCATCTTCTTGTACTTGAAAACCTCTTGTTCTAACTTCTCCATCCTGTCTTCCGTGCTTCCTTCTCCTTTAGGACCCCGGACATCCTTGACCTGCAGCTTCTCCTTCAACGAGCAAGCAACTCCTTGGGGTGCATCTTCAGCTCCTCCATGTACAAGTTGCCAACATCCTTGCCGGAGCCGTCCTTCGGAGTTTCCGACGAAGACATGATGACTCTAGATCCGAAACAAATCCTGGCGAAACAGCTCGAAACAAAACACGTCGAAAACACGATATACGGACCTCCGGGGTCCGGGAGATTATATAGCAAATATTTTCGCGAAATAAGGAAAATACCGGATCGAACCGTAGTCGGAAAGGAGCGACGGGCGGCCAAACCATAGGCCGGCGCGGGCCCAGGTCAGGCCGCGCCGCCTATGGTGGCACCCCCTCGTGCGTCCTTTCCACTCCGTTTCGAACTCGTGATTTCTCATATTTTCCAAAAACAGCAAAAATATAGTTCGGAAAGTAAATTGCGTACTTTTCATTACCAGTACTGTTACCTATTCGAAGTCGAGTTCTGGCGGACTGTCAATTTGCCCTTTGATGTAGGCCTCCGGTGTTTCCACTTGAATAATATCAACATCAACATTATAAGAATCACCCGAGATATAATGCTTGAGTCTTTGTCCATTCACCACTTGCGTAGCATTGCCTTGGAGAGAGCTAATTTTGATTGCTCTCGAACGATACACCTCCTCGACAACATATGGTCCTTCCCATTTCGAGAGTAATTTCCCTGCAAAGAATCTGAGACGAGACCGATACAATAGGACTTTATCCCCAATATTAAAATTCTCTTTTGATGATCCTCCTATCATGCCATTTTTTAACTTTCTCTTTAAAGAGTTTAGCATTTTCATAAGCTTCACTTCTCCATTCATCTAGAGAACTCAATTGCAACAACCTCTTATCACCGGCAAGTTTCGGATCTTTATTTAATTCTCTAACAGCCCAATAAGCTTTGTGCTCTAGTTCTAAAGGTAAATGACAAGCTTTCCCATAAACCATTTTATAAGGTGACATTCCCATGGGATTTTTATAAGCAGTTCTATAAGCCCAAAGTGCATCCTTCAATTTACTAGCCCAATTCTTTCTAGTTTTATGAACGGTCTTTCCCAAAATAGATTTAATCTCTCTATTTGATAACTCTACTTGACCACTAGTTTGAGGATGATAAGCAGAAGCAATTCTATGATTAATACCATACCTAGCAAGAGTTTTTCTAAAACCTCCATGAATAAAATGAGAACCTCCATCAGTCATAATATATCTAGGTACTCCAAATCTAGGAAAAATAATATCTAAGAGCATTCTTAAAGAGGTCTCACCATCGGCACTTTTTGTAGGTATAGCCTCCACCCATTTAGTAACATAATCAACAGCAACAAGTATATGAGTGTTACCTTCCGAAGACGTAAAAGGTCCCATGAAGTCAAATCCCCAACAATCAAACGGTTCAATAACAAGAGTATAATTCATAGGCATTTCATTGCGTCCGGAGATATTACCAACCCTTTGGCATTCATCACAAGATAAAATAAACTTTCTCGCATCCTTGAAGAGAGTTGGCCAATAAAAACCTGATTGTAAAACCTTTTGCGCGGTTCTTTCTCCAGCGTGATGTCCTCCATAAGCACTACCATGACATTTACTCAATATTTCTTGTTGTTCATACTCAGGAACACATCTTCGCATAATACCATCCACTCCTTCTTTATATAAGTGTGGGTCATCCCAGAAATAATGCCTCAAGTCATAAAAGAATTTCCTCCTCTGCTGAGCTGAAAAGGTTGGAGGCAAGTACTTGGAAACAATAAAGTTAGCATAATCGAGCATACCAAGGACTGTCTCGCGAGCTCACCTTTATTACAGCCAATTGTTCATTTGGAAAACTATCATTAACGAGAACAGGATCATAAGCAATATTTTCCAATCTAGACAAATTATCAAGCAACAGGATTATCAGCACCTTTCCTATCTACAATATGTAAATCAAATTCTTGCAAAAGAAGTACCCATCTAATAAGCCTCGGCTTAGCATCTTTCTTTGTCATTAGGTATCTAATTGCAGCATGATCAGTATGAATAGTAACTTTTGAATCAACAATATAAGATCTAAATTTATCACAAGCAAAAACTACAGCTAATAATTCCTTTTCGGTTGTAGCATAATTTCTTTGAGCAAGCATCAAGAGTTTTACTAGCATAATGAATAACATTCAGTTTTTTATCTACTCGCTGTCCAAGAACAGCGCCTACAACAAAATCACTAGCATCACACATAATTTCAAAGGGTAAGTTCCAATCGGGGGTTCAACTATAGGAGCGAGTTGTTAAGGCTTTCTTAAGAGTTTCAAACGCTTCCTTACAATCATCATCAAAAACAAATGGTACATCTTTTTGAAGAAGATTAGTAAGAGGCTTTGAAATCTTAGAGAAATCTTTAATAAATCTCCTATAAAACCCAGCATGACCAAGAACACTACGAATACCTTTAACATCCCTCGGATAAGGCATCTTCTCAATTGCTTCAACTTTAGCTCTATCAACTTCAATACCTCTCTCAGAAATTTTATGTCCCAATACAATTCCTTCATTAACCATAAAGTGGCACTTCTCCCAATTAAGAACAAGGTTAGTTTCTTCACATCTCTGCAAAACTTTATCAAGGTTTCGCAAGCAGCTATCAAAAGAATTCCCATAGACGGAAAAATCATCCATGAATACCTCTACAATACTTTCACAAAAACCATGAAAAATAGCAGACATGCATCTTTGAAAAGTAGCAGGAGCATTACATAAACCAAAAGGCATGCGTCTATAAGCATAAGTTCCATAGGGACAAGTAAAGGTGGTTTTCTCTTGATCTTTAGCTTTAACAGCAATTTGTGAGAACCCAGAATAACCATCAAGAAAGCAAAAATGAGTATTTTTAGACAATCTTTCTAGCATTTGATCAATAAATGGTAAAGGGTAATGATCTTTCTTAGTAACTTTATTAACTTTTCGAAAATCAATGCACATTCTATACCCTACAACTACTCTTTGAGGAATGAGCTCATCATTATCATTAGGCACAACAGTCATACCTCCTTTCTTGGGAACGCAATGCACAGGACTAACCCATCTACTATCGACAATAGGATATATAATACCGACTTCAAGAAGTCGTAATACCTCATTCCTTACCACTTCCTTCATCTTTGGAATTAGACGACGCCGAGGTTCAACAACGAGCTTTGCATCATCTTCCATATTAATAGCATGTTGGCAAATAGAAGGAGAAATCCCCTTCAAATCATCAAGAGTGTAGCCAATAGCGCCTCGATGCTTCTTCAATATTTCCAATAACCTTTCTTCCTCAATCTCCGAAAGCTTAGAACTAATAATAACAGGATATATTTTCTTATCATCAATATGAGCATATTTAAGATTATCAGGTAAAGGCTTTAGATCAAAAACAGGATCTTCCTTTGGTGGCGGTGTTGTACCCAAATCTTCCACCGGTAAATCATGCTTGAGAATAGGTTGGCGAAGAAAAATTTCCTCAAGCTCATCTCTTTCTTTCCTAAAAATTTCGCTCTCGCTATCCTCCAAATGTTGCTGCAAAGGATTATTAGGAACAAGAACAATAGATGCACATTGCTCCATTTTAATATCATTACTAGGCAAATCAGCTTTATAAGGAGTTTTAGTAAATTTAGAGAAGTTAAACTCATAAGATTCACCAACAAATTTAGTCAAAATTTTCTCTTTCTTGCAATCTATAATAGCTCCACAAGTATTTAGAAAAGGTCTACCAAAGATAATAGGACAATAATCACTAGCAGCAGAACCAAGTACCAAAAGTCAGCAGGATATTTAATCTTACCGCATAAAACTTCCACATCTCGAACAATACCAATTGGAGAAATAGTTTCTCTATTAGCCAGCTGAATAACCACATCAATATCTTCAAGTTCACAAGAATCAATTTCGTGCATAATCTCCGTGTAAAGCTCATACGGAATAGCACTAACACTTGCACCAATATCACATAATCCATAATAGCAATGATCACCAATTCTAACGAGATAGCATAGGAACACTAGCTTGTTTGGGTTTATTAGGATGTGAAACAATATTAGAAGCATCTTCACGGAAAATAATATGACCATCCTCCACATTTTCGATCACAAGATCTTTAACTATTGCAACAGCAGGTTCAACTTTTATTTGTTCTTCGGGTTCTACGAGTTTCTTTTCACTTTTATAAACCGCACTATTTATAACAGAGTACTCCTTCATTTTAGCAGGGAAAGGAGTTTTTTCAATATAAACCTCGGGAATAACATGATCGGCAGTTTCAACTACAACACATTTATTAATAGATGAATCAATTTTATCTTTATATGGTTCATGATACTTATCAAAGTTCTTCTTTGGCAATTCATAATGAGAGGCAAAAGCTTTAAAAAGATTTACAAGCAACTTGAGAATCAAGACCATATGTAGCACTCATATTACGAAATTTATCAGTATCCATAAAAGCTTCAATGCATTTATAATCATAAATTATACCTGATTCTCGATCTTTGTCGTTCTCCCATCCTTCAGTATTTTCTTGGATTCGATCAAGAAGGTCCCTTTTAAACTCTTCCTTATTACGCGTGAATGATCCAGAACAAGAAGTATCCAGCAAGGTCTTGTCTTCAAAAGAAAGTCTTGCATAGAAATTATCAATAATAACATTACCAGGAAGCTCATGAATGGGGCATTTGAGCATTAAATACTTCAATCTTCCCCAAGCTTGGGCAATACTCTCTCCATCATGAGGCCAAAAATTATATATGCGATTCCGATCCTTATGAATTTCACTTGGAGGATAGAACTTAGAATAAAACCGGGGCACAATATCATTCCATTCAAGAGAATCCCCATTATCCAAGAATTTATACCAATGCGCCGCTTTACCGGACAGCGATAAAGAGAATAGTTTCTTCCTCACTTCATCCATAGCAATACCTGCACATTTGAATAACCCGCATAATTCATGCAAAAACAAGTAAATGATCACCAGGATGGACAGTTCCATCCCCTTCATAGCGGTTATCCATAACACGTTCAATAATTTTCATAGGTATTTTATATGGTATCACTTCCTCACCTGGCGCTTCATCCACTACCGTTGCAGTAGTAGTAGATTTCCCAAATAGAAATTGAAGAGAAGATCTCTCCATAATGACTTATAGCAGCCAGTGCGAAATAAAATCAGCACAACGATAGAAGGTTTTCCTTACCAATTCCACTTACCAATAGCGCTTCACTCCCCGAGCAACGGCGCCGGAAAATAGTCTTGATGACCCACAAGTATAGGGGGTGTATCGTAGTATCTTCGATAAGTAAGAATGTCGATCCCAACGAGGAGCAGAAGGTGTTGACAAGCAGTTTCGATGAAGGATTCACTGTAAATGCTCACAGACAAGTATTCAGGGGGGTTTGATGTAACAGTTAAATAAAGTACGAGTATGTAAGGTGCGAGAGTAATAATTGCAGCGAGTGGCCCAATCCTTTTTAGCACAAAGGACAAGCCGGTTTGTTTACTTATAATGACCAAATGTTCTTGAGGACACACGGGATTTTAGTCTAGTGCTTTCGCTACATACGGCTAAATAATCTTCATTGTTGTGATAAGTGTTGTGTGGGTGAACCTATGCTAATGTACCGCCCTTCCTAGGACTAATACATACTTGTGATTATACCCCTTGCAAGCATCCGCAACTACAAGAAAGTAATTAAGAATTAAATCTAACCACAGCCTTAAACTGCGAGATCCCGCGATCCCTCCCTGCATCGATATACCAACGGGGGTTTAGGTTTCTGTCACTCCGGCAACCCCGCAATTGGCAAACGAATACAAGATGCATTCCCCTAGGCCCATAAATGGTGAAGTGTCATGTAGTCGACGTTCACATGACACCACTAGAAGAATAACACCACAACTTAAATATCACACCATTGAATATTACTCATCCATAGTTCACTACTAACATTTAGACTTCACCCATGTCCTCAAGAACTAAACGAACTACTCACGAGACATCATACGAAACATGATCAGAGGTGATATGATGACGAATAACAATCTGAACATAAACTTGGTTCAATGGTTTCACTCAATAGCATCAACAACAAGTAGAAATCGATACCGGGAGAGTTTCCCCTATCAAACAATCAAGATCAAACCCAAATTGCTATGGCGGTGACGGTGTCCAGCGGTGATGACGGCGGTGATGATGGTGGAGATGATGATGATGGTGATGGCGATGATGTCCAGCTCGATGACGGTGACGATGGCGTCGATTTCCCCTCCCGGAGGGAATTTCCCCGGCGGATTCCTGCCCGCCGGAGAGCTCTTTTCTCTCCGGTGTTCTCCGCCCCGCGAGGCGGGCCGTAACTCTTCGCGAGGTACCCTCTCGTGGCTTAGGTCTTCGGGACGAAGGGTTTGGCGAAGAAAAGGAGGCGAAAGGAGTCGTGGGCCCTCCACACCACGGCCGGCGCGGCCGGGGCACGGGCCGCGCCGCCCTAGGGTGTGGGCCCACCCTGGCTGCTCCTGGCTCCTCCTTCTGGCTTCCTTCGTCATCTTGAAAAATAGGATTTTTGGTATAATTTTCTTCCAGAGTTGATCTTCCGAAATATTGCGTTCTGACGGTGCTTTTTCCAGCAGAATCCTGGCTCCGGTGTTCGATCCTCCAATAATGATGAAACATGCAAAATAGATGAAATAACATAAGTATTGTGTCCCAATATGAAATATATCAATGAATAACAGCAAATTATGATATAAAATAGTGATGCAAATTGGACGTATCATCCGGCCCGGCCAGAAGCGCTCCTCTGCGTGCTGCTCATCACTGAGAGTGACGAGCACCGCGTCGATCTCCGCCTCCAGGGCGGTGCGACCCATCGGCGGCGGCGGGATCGGGACGCCGCCCGCGCTGAGTCACCATCCTCCCGGCGCGCGGAAATCCGGTGGCGCCGGGTAGCCCGCCATGTGGAGGAGCCGCCCCTTCCATTGGTGGAGAGAGCAAAGGCCGAAGCCATTGTTGGAAGCACCGTCGTTCGCCATTGTGATCGCCGCTAGCTCTCGCTCGAGATTGGGAAAGATTGAGAACAGGGAGACGGAGGCGTGGTGAATGCGGCCAGACGCAGTAGTTCGGCGATAAATAGAGGTCGACGCACGTGAAACGGAGGCGACGGCATTAAGTCGCCATGTGGAAGCTACGCGTCCGGCGAAGACTGACAGGCGACAGGCTTTTACAGCGCGCGGAAGACGATGCGATGAGGACGACGATCGGTCTCTCTCGCCGACAAGTTGGGGCCACCAGGCGCGCGGGAAGTTATCTCGGCGTTTCCCGCGGTTTCGTTTCGTCCGGAGTCTCCGAGCGCTCCCCGGAGGGCCAGGGATGGCCTGGGCTCCCCCAGATGGATGAAAGCCAAAATCCGGACGAAAAAGAGGATCCGGGGACGCGACTAGGCCGTTTTCATCCATCCGGATGAAAAAAAAGCGTTTGGGGGCCTCGTTGGGGAGACGACTGAAGATGCTCTTACGTCTAAGACAGAAGGCTCAAAATCAGCCCGGCTTTAAATTAACGAAACCAGCAACTGACCAGAAGTTACAACATTAGTTACAACACGCACATGCAAAAGAGCATACTAAAACCCACAATAGAAGACAACACACACAAAAAAAAAAAGTCAAGTCGAAGCGCCAGCTTATCCAAGATAAGGGAGCCTTGTCTTCGGTTGAACCAGAGACCAAAGACCAAGTCCACACCGACAAACCTCTACCGCACCAAAACTGCAGCCCAAAGGCAAACTCGATGACGGGCAGATGACCTAGCAGAAGGATCCAAAGGAGACGGGTCGTGAGCCAGATGGAAATTAGATTGGTGGTTTTCGGACAGCAAGTGCGATTGATTTCTAATGTGATTTCAGAGTGTGTTGTATGTATTTGACATTTTTGGTGTCGTCAATCACGCGTGTGGCAGATTGACTTAGTAAAGATATTTGTATATATGGCAGGCGTGATGAGAGGGCAATTTTTTTTGTGGGGGGGGGGGGGGGGGGGGTTCCAACTTTGTCTAGACTCTCTAAAATGAGGTTTCGGGATTCAAGTTTCGAGATCTGCTTGCTCCAAAGAAGAACCTTTGTTTACTTTCCACCTTTTTTTGTTTTGAGAATTTCGAAATTAGCACATTTTTTAGCCTCCGCTAAAGTTTAAGCGGTAACAGAATCAGGGATGTTCAGACCCATAGGCAGGTCTAACAGCCAAACCTAACGACCAGGATTATCTAAAACTACACTCCTAGCTAGATTATGTGCTTCTTTATTCGATTCCCTTAGTTCATGGCCGAAGGTAAACTTCTGAAAACTTCTTCTCGCTTCTGTGATCTCCCGAACAATGTGAGTGTATACACCATTCGTTCCTTCATTGATGCTTTGAACCGCCCGCAAGCAATCACTTGCCACATGCACTGACACGACGTTGATATCGCATGCTAACGAAATAGCTTCTTTGCATGCCAAAACCTCCAGGGTTTCTGGATTTGTCTTGCCCTCCAGGATCACGGCAGAGGCGTTTTCAGAGCGCGCCACCGCTGCAATTGAGCCACAGCCACTCCCTTTACTTACGGCTGCATCAACATTTATTTTGATCATCCCTGCTGGCGGAGCAATCCATCGTGGAGCCGGGGTCACTGTTGTCACCTTGGATGTCACCTGCTTCTACGCCCCGCTCTGATCGAGATCGTCTAAGAATTTCTCCACAAAGCAGTGCGTAGATAAAGGCCTTTGGAACTGCTGCTCATGAATCGCCTTCCTTCTAGCAAATGCCAGATCACTCACATTGTCACAAAAACTCGTGTCCGCTCATCCTCTTTCAAGGACTCGATCATATTTGCTAGCCATAGCCGAGCGTCTTCCAAATCAGCACATTTTTTTTTGAGAAACGTCCAAAATCAGCACATATTCCTGGAGATCGTGCAAGTCGGCTATGCTGGGCCAGCTTGGCCCATCATCCCATCCTTGCAGTGCGGCCCGTAACGCCGCAATACCTGCCTGCCATGTGCCATGCGTCTTCGTCCAGCGATGACATCTGAAAAAACAGAAATCCAACTCTGGATTCGGGGAATCACGCCGGGGAGCCTGACTGATGGCCCTCCGGTGACGGCGGGTGGTCGCCGGTCGGTGCGCGTTCGAGGAGTCATGGAGGACAGCCTGACTGATGGCCCTCCGGCGACGGCGGCGATCAGGACACTGGAATGCGGTGCGGGTGGCACATCGACGGCGGCGACCGGACTGCTGCCGATGGGGCTGGCAGTTCTTCCACCTGACTTGCCTTCGGCCAAGCGGCGCATTGGGCAAGTGCATCTTCTCCTTTTTTTTTCCCCTGATAGTTGCAGTACATTTTGGATGTGCGAGATGAAACATTTGCTGCAGCATGTCTCATCAACTAATTCGCCCCTTAGATTTCCGGCAGACTAAACTATATGTACATATATTGCCATGAAATTCCCAATTTGATTCATACAACTGAATTTTTTTTATTATGAACAAAAAAAAATCTTAACATCCTCTGAAAATGAGCAAGGAATTAGCAGGTTAAGATAATAGTCAGTTTTAAGATCATTGCAGTTGTCACTCCAATTAACTCTTTTATGACATATCAATCACAGCACATAATGAAGGTAAGCACAAATCCAAATACCCATAGATGACTGCCGATAGTATATTTATACAAAATACATGTTTATAAAACGATAAGCGCACAAGCCATCTAAATTATGGTATACAAACAACCGAGGGATTGCAAAGGTTGGATCCAGGCCAGGTAGTGATAATTGAAACCAAAAGGAAATAAACAGAAAAAATACCGACCTTCAAGACAATTGTGGCACTCCAGCGAGCTTCACCACAGGGTTCTTTGGATGGTTGACAAGCTGGTCCTCGAGGGCTTTCTTGATTTCTTGATCATCGGTACCCTTGATCAATACTTCGTTCAGTTCACACAGATGATCCATGCTAGTAAGCTGATATGATGCGATGGAGCAGTCAATCTTTAGCAGCTCAAGATTCTTCATAGCTTTTGACCCAAAGGTTACATTTAAACTGGAACTGCAAGTGACCTCGAGAATCTTCACCTTCTTGAAGGTGTCCAACTCCAAACCTTCTAGCTCGGAATAAAAATGGAGCTTACCATCCCCAAGCTGTTTGACTCGAAGGTGTACAATACATAGCTCTGGTAGCTTGCCTAGGAAATCCATGGCATCTTGCTGTAAAGTGTCTATCTCCAGATCCAACTTATTGAGCTTACTAAGATGCTTTGTTGGTGGAGGGCTTCTTAGTGGCAACTTGTCTTTGAGCCCATATAGTGTAAGACTCTGTAGGTTCTCCCAAGGCAGGGTGATGTCATCCAAGCAACTTTGACTGCCCTCGTCGAGCTGCACTAACAAGGATTCCAAATGCAGAAGACATGAGATTGCAGAGAAGAAATTCTTGCTGTTACGCTTGTTGATGCCAGATACTCCGAGCTTGCGCAATTGGGTCAGCTTCTTGAGCTCTTCCACAATGGCCCTCCCTCCTGAAGCACGAACATTAACAACACCAAGCGTGTGCAGCGCTGTCAGTTTACCAATCCCTCTTGGCACCTTAACACCAACTAGGCCACGACCTGTGCAGAACTCTAGCAACCTTCTATATAAGGCCGGTGGCGTTGAAGCTGAGACTTTGGTGCCGGCACGGACATACTGCAGCTTTTGTAACTTGCCGATGCTCTTTGGCAATGCAACTATGGAGGTATGCCTCACATCTAGAGTCTGCAGCTGCCTGAGATCACCTAGTGAATTTGGCAGACGGGAGATCTCACTGCATCCCCGTAAAGAGAGAAACTTCAGGCGAAGCACCCGCTTGACCATGGTCTTGAGATCTTCATCCTTCACACCCAATGCGTCCTCCAGATCAAGCACCCGAAGTAGCCTCATGTTTTTTGAGATGAAGAATGATTCCCAATTCCCAAGCACTGTCAGTGACCGTAGCCGGGAAAAGTCAATGCTCTCGAACACAATTATGTCTCTATCCCAGTCTTTCAATATGATAAGGTGGCGCCCGGTTCGTTGGGTGGATAGAACACAGTTGGGTCCAAGTTCAAACACAAGGTTCTCCTCCGTTCCTCGTGACACGATGTACTCCCGGATGAAGCCATTGACCTGGCACGCGACCATCCTTGTGTCACTGAATGCAGTGGTGACAAACTTTGGATTCCGCTGGATTATGCTCAGATCAAGCAGCCTGGAGAAGAAATTCTCTGCTTTATCCACCGCTGATTCTTTTTCACTGTCTCTTGAGTAACCTTCTGCAATCCACCTCCTCTCTAGTCTCCTTCGCCGAATGTTGTGACGTCGAGGAAAAATTGATAGGTAGAAGATACATGGCTTGAGGGAATCTGGGCAAGTACGGAAGTAATTATACATCCAGTCAAATAGGCCCCGCAGACTATCATACTCTGGATTGGTCTCTAGATCGTGCATAAATTTGTCATTCAGCGAACGTACTGTCTCCATTAATGTTACTGTCTGTGTGGCCAATAAGGAAGCTATAGAAACAATTACTTTGGGAAGACCTCCACACTTGAAAATAAGTTCTTCTAGCTCTGTAGCATCGTGGCCAATTAAAGCTGATGATGAATTCTTCCTCTGTACCTATTGTTCAAACAATTTAAGATTACTTAATCATGGTAAGCGTTAATTGCATTCTCATGGTTCTGTCGCAGATAGAGTGTGAGCAATCCAGGAACAATTATAGTACAGTAAATGCATGGATCGGTTCAATAAATTTGTTCAACAACGAAATTAGTTATCCGCATGTTTCGAAGTTATCCTATAACCGTGTTGCCTCCTATTTCTGTATGGAAAGACAATGGTTATATATCAAATAAATGCCACTAGATGTACTTTTATAAATTTCACAACTACTACATGAAAACTATTTTCAGTTTTATTAGGTGAAAATGACAACAATAATCAGGAAAAGTGCAGTCACAATATATGTACTATTTCATATTTGTATTAACAAGCATACAAAATAATTTCGAAATTGCTCGTTAGAGACTATGTCTACACCCAGTGATTTTATAGCTGGTTGTTTACTTGCTTAATTAAATTAATATCTTTCAAAGCTTCATAAAAATATGTTTGGTACATTTATAAATATGTACATATGATATGTCTAGTTACACAACGTAGTTAACATTTGCACTTGAAAAAAATGAAAATTTGTACATAAAAGTCGCATTAAATTTTGTACTTCACACATGGTCGTATCCCTTTTCTGTTCTTTCCAAGTGGACATGATAACATGTTCATCAAAGAAACACTATATACTACAACTTCTGAGGACCGAGCATGAACTCATGCCTGAAGTGTTAAGTTTGTGAGGACGTTCATGAAAGAAACGCTCAATACTATAGCTCCAAAACAAAATATGCTAGATGATATAGCTTGTAAGAAAACTCACCTCTTTCATGAAGAGCTCCTTGGCTGCATCAGCTTCTAGACCTTTGACATTAAAGACTTGATCATCATTATTTGTGCAATATGTAGCGATGCTGGCTTCAGTTGTAATGACAATGATAATACTTGCAGAAGGTCTTGATACCAATGCAGCCTGTATTAAGTCCCATTCTTCTTTTGACTGGAGATCATCAATAACCACGAGACACTGATGTTGGCTCAGAAGCTCGCGGCATTCTTTAATTGGGTCTTTTTCTGAGTGATGATCTGAAATCAAGCTCCTTGAAAAATCCCTTAAATTGAATGGATGTGATACGTCCACCCAACTGTACTTGTTAAACTGTTTACTCTTAACCATTCTATCATAATACAGGCTTCTAACAACAGAAGATTTCCCAACGCCAGCTATCCCCCAAACGGATATAACTGGGGAATCGTTCATACGTGCCCTTGCTGTATACCTGCCAAGTTCATTCATTTGCGGCTCTCGTCCAACAAGGGGATAATTGGTCATCCATTCAAGAATCTCTTGCTTATTGTTGGAGTGAATATCTTCCAAGGACAAATGTGGGCTCACTTCGCATGCCATTCGTTTCGCTTCTTTGTTTCCGTAGTCTTGAGAACCCTGCAGGTGGGGTGAGAGGTGTTACCATGGAATGAAAGACGCAAGGTACATAAAGAACCTTTTTGTTTTTTCAAGGTGCATAATAAACTTCAAATACTAATTTGCTTATCCTTGCAAAAAACTATAGAATCCAGGAGGTACAAAAGGAGTCTTGGTAGAATTAAATGGTTGTCTATCACGGTTAAACCGGTTAACTGTCAGATGTTAACTTGTGCATTTGAACAGGATTTCTAGTAAAATTGGAGATATCTCTCTTTCAAAATTTAACATTTAAGAGCAATTCTCTGCCTGTGAAATACGGAAACTTTGTGGAAATCGTTCGGACAGTTTCTGTCTGGCTCGATATTGGGACACCTCCACAGCTAATAAAACCATTGTTTGTTCAAAGCATAGTTAGCACTAATAGAGTTGAGATCTGAGGATAGATCTCTTTTGCTTCTGTGTGGTGTGGTTTATAGATTTCCATATCCAATGTTCTCTAAACATATAGTACTTTTATCTGTAAGCTTTTTAGTGGGCAATAAATCAGACACAGTACACGTATTATTAGCTCCTTCCTGATATTCTTGGCAAGTTTGGCTGAATCAGAATTTATTTTTTTAGAATTTAGCATGGGTTTGATGTTGTGTCCTAATCCTTGGACTCTTAATTTCTCATGTGTTTTCCTTCGGAACTCACCCAATGTAAAGAAGCTAACTCTCAAACTAAACAAATCATGTGTTCTTGGCCAACTTATGAAATATTCAGTGACTGTTTATGCATATACTATGAAGAAAAAACCTATATTTTTTTCTTGCTAGGGTGATGTATCTGCAATCACGGATGAGCTAGAGGACTGTAGGTGTTAAATTCAGTGTCAGAGAAATTTATTTATTAATTATGGTAAATAATAAACTCTAACCATCATCTGAAAAGAATCATTGTTGACGCGATTAACTTTATATGCTTCAGGTATAAGCGATTAGACCACGCACAAACATGTAGCTGTGTTCATCAATTCTCTATGACCTGGCCTAATTAATTAAGCGCATTGGAGGTTCTAAAGTTGTATTTAATTGTTATACTACTTATAAAACTGTTGTTAAAATGGAAAATTTGCTATAGGACATTGTTATTTTCTGGGATTGCCATTTGCTGAAACACACCGCTCGATTGTGTCTTTGCCAGGTACCATTATAATTTTGTGGCACATTTGCCAGAACACACCACCTAACTAAAAAACGGAAAGTTTTGCACTAAGTTAAAGTGCAAAACTTTCCGTTTTTAGGCAGGTGGTGTGTTGGGAATTATAATGGTGTCTAGCAAAGACAGAGACATGTTTAGCAGTGCTCAAAGATATACGCTGAGATTTTTATTCAAGTTCAATTAAAAATATAAAGTAATATAACAATTTAAAGTTTTAAAATATCTGCTGAAGGTAGTCGATGATGTTTGGTGCTTAATTACCTCTTTGAATAATGCACAAACTGAGTGGTCAGGTGAGAACTGCTTGAGCTCCAATGGCTGGTAAGAGTGTCCGACGCACAAGCTTGCAATCTCTAATTGCTGCGTGGACACGATGATCCAGCTGCCATTCTTCATGTCAGGAAGGAACGTCCTCACGGCATCCCAAACCACCATGTCTGTCAGGTTCTCCAAGACGACGAGGTAAGTCTTGTTGTTGACTAATTGCACAAATTCTTCGAGGAGATATTCTTGGCTGACCTTCATCTTTGCAAGGACATGTGCACCAACGCGGGCACCTTGTTCTTTGCAATCGTTTGTGTATACCTGTGCCATGAAGCGACGGACAAACTCATGGGGATCGAAAGGATGCATGAGCTGGACCCATGAGCGACAGGCAAAATTCTTACTGATTTCTGGATCATTGTATGCCTTCCTGATGATTGAGGTTATCCCAAGATCACTGCCTGTTCCCCAAATAGAGATCACCTGAAGAGGTTCGTTGGTGTTGTCTTTGTTGGTGATCAACTGGGTGAGATCTCCTAGGCCTTGCCATCTCCTCGCGGCATCCCTCGCCTCGGCGAGCATGTTGAATGCCGTCGAGCTGAGGGCACTGGCACCGGTCGTGGCTGCCTGATGCTGCGTGACGGGCTTGGAGCCAGAGTCGCTGATGAGGCTGTAGCGCGCGTTCCTGGTGCTCACGTCCGCCACCCTGGCCTTGAGCTGCTCAATATCATTGACGGCCTCGTCCAGCGCCAGCACCGAGGGCGGCGTCCCAATGCATGATGGCATCTTGCGCCACCACCAGCTGCAGCTGGTCTTGTTGTCGAGGTGGATGACGAACTCGATGCAGTCCTCCACATCGTAGGCCAGCTCACGGACCTGCCGCACCCAGGTCATCACCACCTTGTTCTCCACGCGCTCCTTGGTGGCGACGTTCAGGAAGGAGTGCATCATCTCGAATTCGCCGGTGATGAACACGAGGTCTCGCTGCGCGCTCTCCCGCAGCTGGGACTCCTCCTCAATCGCCGACTGGGCCTTGGTTAGCGCACCCTCCACCACCGTCTTGGCCAACCCAACTACCAGGTCCGCCATGGCTGGCAGCTGCTAGCTTTCTCGATCTGGTGTTTTATTCTTGCGAGTACTGGAATGAGTTGTGCTTCTACTGAGAAGAGATGGCCTTCTTAAATGTGAAACAGATGTGCAAGTTTCGGCCCATCGACATTTTGAAATAAATTAATCATCCAGCGACTTAACAGCTAATTGGCTCTGGAGCTACTATTTTTCAATGTCTATCCATCCAAATCTTTGTTTCTTATCTTTCTTAACATCTTCGTACAAGTGGTGGTACGCTATTAGATTTATCACAACTGGTTTTGGAGCCGTCAACGAAGACAGAGGGCCATCACAGACTCACTAGGAAGTGAGCCTAGCTCAACTGGTTGGGGGAGTGGATGTACAAATCCAACACCTGAGTTCAAATCCTCACGGAGATGAATTTAGGTTCCTATTTATACTTGAGGCCCAGACTAGTTCTGGTACTCATGCAATTTATCTTGAGGACTATGCTTTAATCTTAACAAAGATTAAAAATCTTAGTACTCATGCCAAATGGTTGTGTGCATCCCTGGTTGGTGCAGAGGCCGGGAAGTGAAATTCTCCCCATTTAAAGAGGACTGATTCAGAAAGCTCGCCAGTCTCTCCGCCCCCAACCCTCCGCCCCAACCCTAACCCTACCGCACCCCACCCTCCGCCGCCGCCGCCGCCGGTAGCGCCGCCGGGGCAAAGTCCCTCGGGGCGTGGCGGCGGCGGGGGCCCTTCCTCGTCGCCGCGTGGAGTTCGGCGGCCGGATCCCCACCTCCTCGATGCTTGGCGGAGGACGCGCGTGGGATGGGCGACGGAGGCGGCGGCCCTCCTCCCGTCGGTTGTCCCTGGCGGACCGATCGGCGCGGGTGGGATGGGCGGCGCTGCGGTCTCCCTTTTCTCGTCGGCTTCCCACAGCACTCCGGCAGGGGTTGGTGGTGGGCGGCGGCCAGACCCTCGGTCTGCGCCATGCCATCCGCCCCCGCCTCTCGTTGGTGCGTGGAGGCGATCTCGGGCATCTTCCGCGACACGAGGGCGTCTGGGGCAGCAGCCTTGGGTTTGACGGAGGAGGTGGCCTCTTCTTTGCCGGAGAGGGTCGGCCTGCGGTTGGTGGTGGTGGATTTTTGATCTATCATCGCCATCCGGCGGTGAGATGGAGGTGCATGGAAGCCGGCGATGGTGTCGCCGGTGGAGGGTTGGGTTGGCCAGCCCGGGATGGTCGGCCGGCGTGGGGGTCCGGCCCGAATAAAGGCGGCGGTCCTAGGGCCTCTCTTGCGTGAAGAGGAGGACCTACCGGAGGCCCTGGACTCGTGATCCGGCCGGAGGGTTGAGTTCGGAAGGCTCCGCCGGCGAATGTAACGGTGCTTTGTCCGGAGTTTGCTGGATCGGAGGTATTCGGTCGTGCGCACCCATGCGTTTATTCCGACCGTTTGGTTCCGGAGGGAGCGGCGCGAAGCTCTTTTTCTGTGTTGACATCAAGTGACTATGGATCCATGATGAAAGTCGGAAGAAGAGAATTTCATGAAGGCCGGAGGGGAGGACTAGCTAAGGGAGGTTCAAGTCTCTGCGCTGTTGAGGGGCTTGCTTGGTGTCCGGGCTTCACAGCAGCGGTATGAAAGTGGGGGCGACAACATATGTGAAGCGCAGAGTCCTACCTTTCAGGTTGAAAATCCAAGGTCTGGCCTTAGCTGGTTGTGCACGGCGGTGACCTTGGTGGAGGCATTGTTTTGAGAGTGGGGACTATCTTCAGGGTGAAAACCTAAGATCTTTGATCGGGCGACGACGGTGTTGGAGCACTGTTTCCTTCTTGGAGACGTCGTTTTTTGGAGAGTCTGCAATTCAGGTGTTGTCATGGTGGTGGATGTATTGCTGTTGTTAGGTCTGTGATACTGTAGCGGGACTTTTGTTTCTTAGTTTTCTTTTTTCCTTTTTTTGGCTGTGTGCATCCGTAGTACCATTAGGGTGGTGCGTTGTTGCAGAGGCTGGGTGTAATTGGTGTCTATCGATATTAATATATTCCCTTTATCGAAAAAAATCACAGACTCACTGCAACAGAGATGACAAGGAAAATTAAATTAAATTAATCATCCAGCCATCACAGACTCCCTATCACACAGATGGCTATGTGAAATGAGCTGGATATTTCAGACGGTATTGGCCATATAAAACAGAAAAGTCTGATGATTTTATTAACAGAATCAAAGAAGTACAACTGTACCCGACAAGATGAATTGGCTTCTAGCTATTTGAACAAAGCAAAGATACTACAGGATGAAAAGTCTAGCATGACAGTATTCAGGATCATAAGTTACATGATAACATGAAAAAGAAAAGTAAAAGGACTCGTAGCTCAAGTTCTAGAAGTTCGCATTTGTGTCGTGCTAAACATTTTGTCCATCACTAGTTTTTGTCTTGTGCTTTGTTCGATGCAGTGATTTTTTTCTCACTTTTTCTGTAAAATTGGGCATTGGGACCATCCTTACTGAGAGAGTATTTAACTAAATAATCATCGAACAGACAGAACAACTAATGGCTTAGATCAATGGATTTGCCCTGTTATAATTTGAAGAATTATACTAATGCCTCGTTAACCACCATTAGTTAATGCACATTGGCCTCCTTCTCGATTGCCGAATTAACCTTGGTCATAGCTCTCGGGCAAGCCCACATGGTTCCCCCACTTGCTATTGTCTGGTATACTATTTGGAAGTGGCGATGCAACTAGGTACAGTTATGCATTAGTTGAATCTGTGCATCAAGATGCCAGAGAGCAAATGCTTACTAGATTAATGGGATGATTTTGGAACATATTGAGGGGTGACACGGATATGAGCAAGTCTTGGCTATCGACATTGTAATTGAATTAATGGATCATCCGCACTGGTAACACCTATTGGTTTGATTGGGACTAAATTTAATGTATTCTATTTTTCAACAGATATTTTATGTATCCTTACAAATCCTGTATCTAATCTTGCTTAGCATCTAGTAGCACAATGGTTTAGTTTCTTCAATCCGACCTAGTAACTTTTCAATATATATTTTTTCTGCTGTAAAAGAGCCTGGTAATCATAGCCATACCATTTACATGGACAATGGGGAGAACCTTATTGAGAGAGTATGTAAGCAACCGATCGCAGAACAGACAAACAAGTAATGGCTTGGATGAATGCATCTGCCAAGCGGTACTATGAATATTTTGAACATGATTGACCAGATCTGTCAGATGAGCTGGATATTCTAAACAAGGTTGGCCAGATCTGTGAGACGAGAAGACTTTTATTGAGATCAGAGCTGTAGTCTGCTCTAAGTGATCATTTAGCTAATTCTAGGCTATTAAAAACCTACTGAGTAATATTTTTCTGAAGGCACTAGTAATGACTTGTAGTATCTGAAAGTGAGAGGACATATATGATGGATGTGCACAATTAACTATTCCTTGTGGAATGTTCAGAGTGGTTGCTAGAAGGTCCACATCAACAACAAGTCTCTATTGGTTTTCTCTGGTGGTATCTTGCATTAAAACTTATATGAGATACATTTCCCTTTCTTAATTCCTCTCTCTACCTCAGATTTTATCATACTTGTCGCAGTATATTCGTAAAAGAGTAAAGAATCCAGAATTTTCATTAACAAACCAGAATATATTACAATTACGCTTGAAAGAACAAAACAAGGGAAATGTATGTTACCAATTTGAACAAAGCAAGAGTTGGCACCCACAACAAAAAAGGCATATGAAGCATAGTCTAACTGGGAAATATTGTCAGCACTTATACCACTTAAAAGAAAACTAATAAGACTCATAGCTCAGGTCTTTAAAGTTCACATCAGGCAGTCTCTTCGTCATGCTAATGAAATAATATGTCGATGACTAACGGCAAGTATTTGTTTTTGTTGTTCTTCGATGTAGTAACTTACCCACTTGGTGTTGTGTAAAGTAGATGACATGTGTTGATGCTAGCTAGCGCTCAGAATTATGCATTGACCTCAGGCTTGATGATGAGAGAGCAAATGTTGAAAAGATCTGGCAAATGAGTTTGGAACAACTTAGTATCAGTTTTGAATTAAAATCTTTGAAGAGCATCTTATGACCAAGTAGTTCACATGATTGGCTCACAAGAATAATACGAAAAAATAATCCATAGCGGAATATCTATCTAATTAAAGAAAATACTAGAATGTAGTTTGTCGGTGCTAATTCCGCTTCTCATCTATAGTTGTATTTGTTAGGATCCGTTTTCTGTATATTTCGAGTTCCATTAATTCCCTTCTAGATGACAGCCCACTTCATTTACATTCTCTGTCTAGATAACTTGTCAACAGCTGATTGAGTTAACGTTCAATTCATATTTTTCAGGCATCACTTGTTACCCACTTTCACTGAGTTACTTCGCTATATATCTCAATGATGAGGTATGGTGCTTGGGATGAATGCACATATACCGTGTTTGCAGTGCTTTCATTTATGATCTTATAATAGTCACCGTGTTTTTTTTTCATACCCACTGGAGGAATCCAATGTGTGCCTACCGTATCTACGGTACCTCCATAACGGATCCATTTCGTGTTGTGTTGACTTTATTATTGGAGAACGTGGCACAGAAGCAAGGAAGTAGCAGGGCTTCTTTGAAACAAGTAGAGTATTTATCCCTGCACTTTCAGTCAAATCGACATTTGGACCTAAAATTTCGTAACCATATTTGAAGATGGTATCTTATGAACATCTTAAGTCAGCTCTGCGTGTTTCTTTTTCAAATTCACCTTTGTTTCCTTTGCAAGCAGACCAGACCTGACGGAGAGTATTAACGGGTGATACTAATCAGTAAAAGTGGCTATGGGGAGACTGAACGTGCACCTTAATTATGTCTGTGTGAAAAACCATCATTAAGATGACTTCAAGTTGACGCCACATCAGCAAAAAAAAATTTGACGTGACATCAGCAAAAACTGGTTTCAAATTAGCCCAGGATTTAGAAGTGAACGGTTTCAGAATTTTAGCCCTTTTCAGCCCCTTTAATAATAAATTTGCCTGATATGTAAGTCACAGAGGTGATGTGAGAACTAGATCTGGGTCTATCCAAATCATCCTTCGGTTTTCTTCCAGATGGCCAAGCATATTTCTTATTTGTTATCTTCATTAGATTCGGTTCATTCATGCTTCTTCTCTAATCTCACATTCACACAACGTATTTTCTAAACCAGAAAAGCTTGAAATGCAGTTTTCAGGGAAGTTACATGAATTATTCAATGGAACTTTGAGATTCAGAAATCATTTGTCCTCTGAAGTCCCTCTTCTTTCCTTCTTTATTGCCTTGTTAACTGTACCTGACAAGATCTGTACACCTACCGCTAAGTCACATGTTGGCCTATGAAGAAGGAAGAATTTAGTTGTTGGGAAGATACAAAATTGCAAGACTGACCTTTTCTTAGTCCAATGGCCTGATCTCTTCGCGTTGTTTAAATCCAATTGAGTGCAACGACTAAGCTGCACAGTACCATCTGTTTATCTAGAATATATGTACACGATTCTACGTCCTCATGTATCTATAATATGGATATATGCCAGTTGAGGGCGACTAGCTGACAGCTGCCAATGTATTACTCTCGTAATACTAACTGACCCTTAATATGGTGCTAACCTAATAAAGCTGTCCCCTAGGCAATCGATCAATATGCCATATTCTAGTAACCCAACATGTCGATGGTATCAAAGCCGGCCATGAGATAATATTGACTCATAAGGAAGACTTCATGTGCACCTCCTTCCTCATGTAATTATTCATTTCAATAGTCAATGTTTTCAACCACACCACTGCACGATGCGATAGATACTCGCTAACTGTAGTTTTGTGGTTTCCCAGTCTATATACATCACAAGGAAAATATATAGATTACTCAGTGATGAAGGGACGTATAGGTGGCAGAGCGCGTTCCCTGCATACATGTTAGCTGGGCATCTAATCACATGGACCCTATATTGTTATCTCGGCCGATCGAAAGACTCGACTTAGGCTCCACTGAAGTCAACGTATACCATTCTTCTTCCTTCGGTTGCTCCTTTATATATCTACCCCCACCATCTCATAGCTAGCAAGGAGACCATTCATACGATTTCTCTCTTCCCAGCAGCAAGGATCCTTCAAGGCCTCAAGCGCTCCTCTCAAAGGTTAGTGATTTTGTGCAGCTTGCTATTTCAGATGTTCATAGAACTATCATGTTAAATATTACTTCCTCCGTTTCACAAAAGTTGTCTTAGATTTGTCTAAATTTGGATGTATCTAGATACTAAATAGCATGTAGATACATCTAAATTTAACAAATTTCAGGCAAATTCGATAGGACAGAGGGAGTACTTCTATTATTTGCTTTGGTGAAATGAGAAATTTTAGAAATCCACAACATTATTTGGCCACTTACGCCTCCTAAATCATCAGAAATGGCCACCGGAAGTAGATCCCTCGAGAAACAGACAAGTACCGACGAACTACCAAAGCAACTACCATATGACTTTCTGAAGAAAATTACAAATGACTTTGCTGAAGATCGGAAAATTAGTGGAGGTCCATTTGGAACACTTTATAAGGTTTGACTTTCCCTTGATATTTTTTTGGTGCTTTCATTTATGGTTGATTACCAAGCATGCTGCTAATATATAGTACTATGTGTGCGAGATTAAACAGGGAATTGTTCCTGGAATTGGTCCTAAAGATGACAAAGTGATTTCTGTGAAGAAACTTCAGGAAAACGCACCGATGCCACCTAACAAGACATTTAATAACGAGGTTCAGAATGTAATGGCACTGAAGCATGTAAACATAGTAGAGTTGGTTGGATTCTGCTGTGAAACACAGAAGAAATTGGTGCAGTTTGATAAAAGATATATAATGGCAGACATCACTGAAAGTTTACTCTGCTACGAACATTTACCTATGGGGAGCGTTAAAGTTAATCTTTTTGGTATGCGTTGATCTTCTAGTATCTCTTAATTCTAAATATCGAACTAAGGAGAACGAAGGAAAGTTCTATGTTAACAATTTTGTATTTAGCTTTGGGGGTTCTTTATTCTTTTACACCAATGTACAGGGACAAAAGCAGCCGAGGTTGCGGCTTCAAGAAAAGATTGGGACTCACGCTTCAAGATAATAAAAGGGATCTGCCAGGGTTTACGTTTTCTACATACGTTGGATATCCCGATTATCCATATGGATCTAAAGCCCGAAAACATACTATTGGATGCAAATATGGTTCCGAAGATTGCGGATTTCGCACTCTCTAGAGTCTTTGGGCAAGAACAAACCCGGTTGTGCACACAAACAGTTGTGGGATCATAGTAAGCTCACTATCAAATTTCTTATCATTAGTTTGTTCCTTAATTATAATGTAAATTGCATTTTCCTGACTCTAGTATTGTCTACTTAATTTCAATGTTAATGCCATCTAGTGGGTACATGGCTCCAGAATATCTTTATAGAGGTGAAATTTCGGCCCAGTCAGATATCTATAGTTTAGGCGTAATAATGATGGAGATCACCACAAGAGAGCAGAACAGTTCCGGAAATGACCAACCGTCCGCGAGAAAATTTATTGAAAAAGTAAGAAGGAATATTATACAACTATTTGTAAAATTGAAATTTAAGATTATATTACATTTTGGTTTGTACATTTTCACCAGTCATCATGATTCCAATTGTGCGTGTAGGTACAAAACACTTGGGATAAGGAGCAGCACATAGCATCGAAGTACTATTCGTTAGGTCCACAGGGCCTCCAGCAAGTTAAACTATGCATCAAAATTGCGCTGGAATGTGTTTCTATTGATCGGAAACAGAGACCCACTATAGTAGAAATTGTTGAGAGGCTCAACGGAATAAAATGAACTGCAGGTATGGAAACATTAATGAATGGGCCTCTTCTATTTTGTATGTCTTCTTCTCTTCACTTCAGTTTGTTTATAATTAGCTGAATTATTTTCATGTCAACTCAGAAGGAACTTACTTCTGTTTTTCCTTTGAAAGGTGATAAATTTTAACAAATATGTTCTTGCGGTTTCATGATGCTGACTATGAATAATAAATGTTTTAACCGCCAAAATTGAACTCACATTCATGCACATATGTTTTGATTTTCTAAGATGCATTGATATATTTCAAATTATCTGGCATCATTTTTTGATTTATTATGTTTTGGTGATACTTACTAAGAAAGTGAGCACACATACACTCTGATTTTCACTATGGAACATAGTCCAGTGCTACACCTACTATCGTGGGTTAGCGTAATTTAATTCTATTAATCAGGATGGCCTTATAAGTTTGTGAACTTTTTTTTTGCGGGTGAATTAAAGGTGTACACTAAGCATAACTTAATGTCTGGAAACAAGGGATGTGATTTCCTTCTCAATTGTAGTATAAAATGTCCGATGAAGATACATGCAAGCTTTGTCTAATTGTTGTCAATTGAATGCACAGCTTACTTAATTCTAATTTTCATTTCTTCTTTTTGAATATTTACCACTTCTGAATATTTAGTTTCAAGAATATATGCATAATCACTTAGATCTTGCTATACATTTCAAATAGTTCAAATTTTATGACATTTCAGGTCTCTCGTGCGGTATGGAGTGAGCCTACAAGTTGGGTCTCCAGAGGTCCGGAGAACAAAACATATTGCGGTACTGATACGAGTCCTCTGTTCTATTTTGAACTACTACACTTCAATATAATGCCATTGTGGAAGCACTAAATGTAATTTATTTTTGGAAACTGCTCGTCCAGATTTTTTCCCCCTTTTTGATCAACATGTGGGATCCAACAGGTTATGGTGTGTTCTCTTAATGTCAATTTGAAAAGTAGTTTGTTTTTCCTAGCTATTTTGATTGATATGTATTGTTCTCAACTTGGGACCATGCTATTTAAAAGAATACATATTTAATAAAGATCATGTTATAGCGCACACAATCCTTAAGATGTGTTTGTATATTAGTGGATGTCCCATGTTTCTGTAAGGTAATTGGACAATACTGGCGATTTAGGGGGCTGCAATTGGCCTTTCAATATCTTGTTCTGGTGTGTCATGAGTAGACTCGTTCAATAGATTCCTTGTTCTCTAATAAAGTACCGGAGGATATCGAGGATCAAGAGTACTTTGTCCAATAATTGTCCACCTGTACACGTTCTGAGAGAAATGCATCCCCCCCCCCCCGCCCCCTCGCTTGATGGCCTAGAAAATAAAATGGGCCTTGTCCCGAAGCACGTGACATCCATACTTACAAAAGGTCATATTTTATTAGGACAACAATGATAACCCTTCTGAATAGGATAATATCAAACAAATATACATGTGACAACATGATGATCAGATTTTCCGACGGAACTTCTTAGAGTCTTGAACAAACAAAATATAGTAGAAGGGTTATCATGGCCTCTGAGGTATAGATGATCCAAAACATCGTCAACGCCAGCAACTCCGGGGGCTACACCCTTTGCCTCTTTGTCGATTACCTCACCCCTTTGCCACCATGAAAATACCTAGTGCCTCATGAGATGGCCCTAAAGCTATGTCTTGATTCACATTACGTAAACTTGATTCACAAAAAACCATATTACACACTTGGATATTTTATAGTGTAACTAATAAAACAGAAACTCCCGTTAACAATATTACTTGTCATAGTTATTTCTGGTGTTTTTAAAAAACACTCGGCAAAGAAGATCCTACCGTGGGTCAACGATGAGTAACCATTAAAAGAAATGTGTTCAGTGTATATGCCAAGGCTTACAGTATGCAAACCGTGAATATGCCGAGCACATTTATTGTCAATGCTCGGCATATGAGTTTGTTTGCCGAGTGCCCCAATAAATTGCACTGGGTATATGCTTTATGCTCGGCAATTTACACATACGTCGTGGAATACGGTTCGAATTGATGGTCCCAAAATTGTAAAGATTTCAATTGATGGTCAGTAAACTGTCTTTGGCTCCAGAGCTCCAATGCTCCCACTATTAAAAAATCGAAAATCATAATAATAAGTTTGAAAACATTCTGATTTTTTTTGGATGTATTGAACAGTGTATAGTACGTGTGTGGAAAATGAGAATGCAAAAATATTTGTACTTTAAGCAACACAAAAATGATAAAATCTGGTAACGATTAGGGTTCTAAAAATATACATTATTTACCATACTCAGATTCACACTTTTGTTATTTTTCTAGCTCAAAATACAGAGTTTCTAGCTCATTGAATACATCCAAAAAATTAAAGAACTTTTAAATAGGATTTGTTTTTATATTAGAGACAGCAATGGAGCTTGGGAGATAGAAATCCCTTCTCTTGATATCCTCCTACACTCACTAGTAGGAAACAGGGCTTCCGTGGGAGCCTTTTGTCGCGGGCGCGATTGCACCCGCGACAAATGGCGTGGCCACGTGTAATATCCCAGGAGATGGGGTTACAAAAATAGAGGAAACAGTTGTGTGCATTGCATTCATGCATAGAAAATCTGGGGAATTTTCGCGCTTTAAAGTAAAACAGTCACAATGAATCGAAGTTTCACTTGACCTTGGTGGAATTGAAGTAGCTCATCAAGTCAAGTGCTATAAACCTCAATGTGACTTTGTTAAAACCTTGTTTTGGGTAGAGATGATTTGATATAAGGGGATTGATCAAATGGAATTAATAATCAACACAACAATACTTTACTCAATGATCAATTGCTTGATCATACAAAAGATTACAACATGGTAATCCTTGCCATAACATATGAACATCCATTTAATTGGAAATCAAGTAACAATAAATGGAGAAACCATTCTTCACTTATCTTCTCCATGTCTTAAAACTAATCTATGATCCTACCATGAACCTTATGGTATTCATTTTACTTCATCCTTGGAAACCAGACAAGGAGATCAACTCAAGAAGTATATATTCTTCTCTATTCCAAATAGTTAAGAATCAAACCTAGAGAGGTGAGAGTTCTATTACAATTATTAGAGATGCATTAACAAACCTTGAGTTAAACCTTGGATATGCATCCAAGTATTCAAAACATCATCTTCAAGAGGAACCCTAGGATATTATTGAAGACATTTCCTAGAGAGAGAACCCATTTATTCCAACCATAGATGTTGGTGACCACATAATTATCTTTGGAGAATAACCTTAGGTTAGTATTGAAGTCATTCCCAAGTGAGAGAGCCCATTCATATCAATTCTAGATTTACCTATTAATGAATAAAGGACAATCTTGGAACTAAAGTATTGGGTTGTAAACCATTTCATCTTGGAGTGGTGAGATAACCAAATACCAAGTGGAATAAGACTATATCCATGCATTAGTGAAATAAGGAGTGGAATAATCCAACTAAGTTAGACAGTTGAATCTTTAGCTCAGCAACCTAAATAAATATTAGGAGTACACCATAAAACCTAGAATAAACCATTCATATATGAGAGAGCTCAAGCTATAGTGTTATACTCAAGATAGTTGAGGCAACACTTAAATTTAAGGGAGAGAACTATCCTTATACCAGATGATCATATCATCATTGTTTAAGAAGAACCCTAACAGAATATCTCAGGTATTCTCCTGGGATATAAATTATTGAAGCAACCATAATAGTCCCATTCAAGAAACTATAAAATAAAGTCTATGTTTAGTTGATCAAGACATAACTTGATCTTGGGAGTGAGAAACCAAATTCATCAGAGATACCTCAGCAAGCCAAATCTTGATCATTATAAATTGAGTAATGATCATAAAATCTAAGAACTTGAGGAATTAATATCAAGAACAAGTTGATCATGTCTAACCAGTGATCATGTACTTGAGATATGTGAGGATAAGATAAACCCTAATAGGAAAAGTAGATATCATTCACCACATAAAATTATGGGGAGATCATTAGTAAGCAACCCTTGACTTATATCCCAACCTTTACTTGTGAACCAATAGGTGATCACAATTAGAATCCTACCATATCTATAATTCCTAAATTAATGAATATAAGAAAACCTTAGAGTTAAACTCTATATTTTATATGGTGAGAAACCAATCATCTATATAACCAAAGTTAACTATAAAAAAGAAACATAACTACTTTAGTTACTTGAACAATAGATTAAAGATATAATAGAAATCTATTGATATAAGATAAAACCAATTCTCAAGTCTTAAGTAATTAAAGGAGAACAGAAACAATTAAACAACTAACCTTATCATGGTTAGGGGAGATTCAACCCTAGCATGCAATATGGTGTCATCTCATCTCTACAACCCAGAATTAAATCTCAACCCTAGTTTGTGTATCACTTGGATAATCACAAATAAAACCTAAACCACAATTAAGATTCAACTCATGTGTCATTAGGTAAATAACATTGGAACCCTATATTTGCACATCAAATAAACCTTATGCTTCAATTCTTGAACATAAGCAAAATCTTGTGCTACACTTTATAATTGAAACCATATGTATGGTGATCAACCAATTAACCTATTAACCAAGATCAAACCATGATGAGAGTAGAATTACTCTAAGTATTTCAAGGTACTAGTAGAATACAATTTGAATGCTAACCTTGAAATAAGGTTATAATAAAACCTACAAGACCTTAACAAGTAAGTGCTTCCATAAAATTATGTGCAAGTGACAAATTCCTCAAACAGAAACCAAGCACTAATAATAAGCTATGTAGTACTTTGAGTTCAAAGTATTAACTCTAATTATTCAACAGGGAGTATATCAGAAATGAGAAAGGAAATTAAAACTAATACCTAAATTTTTGCCTAATTAAAAATTGTAGCAAGGCCACTTATATATATTAATGTTTATTCAAGAAGAATGCAATAATATAATGCATTCCACATTAGTCCTCATGAAATTCCAATTATCAAATACCTGCAAAATAGAAAAGAGTTAAACTATGAATTCAAACCTGAATTCAAATAGAACAAAACAAAACAGAAAATCAAACAGAAAAAAGAAAAGGGGGATACTTACCTGGGCAGGCCATGGCAGCCCAGCACGAGCCCACCGAACAGCCCGAGTCCACCAACCAGAGCAGCCCACTAAGCCAGCCCGATACCCCTTCATCCAAAATATCGGAGAGGAGCTCGTCCTCATCCTCTCCGAGCGCATGGACGACAGCACGACACCGTGAGGAGCTTCTCCTCTCGCTGGCGTCCTCTCCTTGCTCCGAATTCGTGACGAGGCGCATTCCCGAACCCTATAAGTACCCTGGACGACGAAATTGCTCCGTTTCTTCCTCTTTCCTCTCCAATTCCATCCATGCCGAAATCTGGCCCCGCCAGTCTTACTCACCGCCGGCGAACGAGGCCTCCACGAGCCAATCTAAGCACACCAGCGTGACGGCCACCCTCGACAAGCTCAGCTCACGGAAGGAATCCAGCTGAGGTGCCCGAGATCGACGCCGACGCCACCGTCTTCTCCGACACCGGCAGCTACGACTCCGGCGAACCCGACTACCCCTGCCTTCGTCGAGCAGCCTATCAGGCTCAGGGTGAGTGTGCGCTCCCAGAGACCCCTTATTTGTGCAATTTCATCAACAGTAGCCTACGATTCGAGATCCCGCCGGAGTTGCTCCGCCGCGGGCATGTTTGCCGGCGATGCTCCGGTGACCCATTCGAAAATCCAACACCACTATGTAGTCCAGCGTGTCGAGGGGAGTCCGTAGGTACGAGTTTCGCTTCCGGGGGTGCCCTAAATCGGCGGCGCCGTTTCCAGTTGGCCGCCGGCGGCTAAACGTCGGCGAGGTCTAACGCTGGTCAAATTTTGACCAGTCTTCGTCCGCGTGGCAGCTGGCGTGGACTAGGGTCCACCAGTCAGTGACATGGGTAGAACCCCAACCGGTACACTTAGCCTTTTCTATTTTAATTTAAATCCAGCAAATTCTGCAACTTCAAATAATTATAGAAAAATCATATTAACTCAGAAAAATAAAAATAAGACATCAAAATTCTTATAAAAGTAAAATCTATTTAATAAAAATATAATATGAAATTTTTATTTTAAATAAAAATTTAATTGTTTAATACTTGTTATTTAAAGCCTTTAATTTTAATTCTAAATTCGATTAAAATTCAATAATTAGGAAAACTTCATAAAATAAATAAAAACCAGTAAAGTAAATAAAGAAAACATTAAAACTAATTTTCTTTATTTGGAACTTATTAAATCTATATTAATAGGAATTAAACCCTGATTAATAATTACCCTAATTATTAAAATCTTTAAAAATAGAAAAATGCCAAATCCAATATTAATTTTTATTTCAAAGTTATTAATAACTTCAACCTTAAAGTGAAGTTATTAATTCAAGAACTTTAGGGTATTTAGAAAACCCTAATTTCATAAGTTATAGAACCAGGAACTCATCATTTCATGTGACTCCTAAAACCCTAATATCATTAGGAACCCTAGCTCCATTATTACATGATAACCCTAGTTTGCTTCTAACCTAAACCCTAGGTTAGCACATGTGATCATGGTACCTTCTTTCAAATCATAGAACCATAGTAGCAACTAAACACTAGTCTTGGTCTCATAAAATGTAGGAGACCATCACCAATATATGGGTATCCCATATGTTCATCCTCATCGGACCTAACTAATCAAGTAGAGTCAACCAAGTGTAAACCCTAGATCCTATTATCAAATCCATCATCCATATTCATTCCTACTTAGCATCACACCAAGGTGATGAACCTCAGGTGCAACTATGCCAAACCCTGAGCATTACCCAACCATACTCCATTAAACCCTACTAGTATGAAATACTTAGGAACCATCCCATTTAAGGACCAACCATTCTTTACTTAGGGAATTAAATAGCAAACCTAAACAATCTCAACCTAATTGATATACTTCTTATTATTTAAGAAGTATGTTCTTCAAAAGTTATTCTTTTGAAGTAAACCGAGAACCATCACCAACCCTGCTTATAAGGATCTATAAACCCTAGCCAGCTATCACGAGCAAGATAAACCAATCTTGATAGCGCCCTTGTGTAATTAATTGCTTAGGATGCCTAGGCATAACCCCACCTGGTATTGATGAATCCAACCTTGTTTGGATCCATCTAATATCTACTCCGAACCAATTAGAATCATAGAAAACCATAGAATCCCACAAACCTAATTATCATACTTGTTCTTCATTTAAGAACATGTTCTTCAAAAGCTATTCTTTTGAATTATATAATAAGTAATCACCAACCATGCCATATAGTACTAAAACTGACCACTATTCTTTACTTGTTAACATTATGCCATTTATCATTCTTTGTATGCCCAATTGATTATTATGCTTTATTATCTACCTGTTTATAATACCAAGTAATCACACCTGAATAATAACCTTGAATGTGAATCACTCTAAAAGTGTAACACACCCTGAACTAATCATTACAACTCACTGATCCTAGATCATCGGGGTTAGGACACGCTTAGAACGATTGCATCTCATACTTATGCATTATTGCATCCTTGCCAATCTTTTAAACATCGTCCTTACCGGACGATGATGCTATTTCAGAATTTGGAGTTACTACGTATCGAAGACCTTGCCTGCATAATCTTGCAGTCAAGAAAGGCAAGTTCATCACTTGCTCATGTCAATTGAGTATTTTTATCAAATTACTTGCAAAGTATTATGGTTATCACTATTGCACAAAAATCAAAACCACTACTTTCATAACTATGAATATGACTATGTGGTGGGCAATGGAACCATGGATTGTGTTGATATGGTGGAGGTTCCATTGCACGGGTTTATATCCATCTAGGATTAAACAACAAATGTCGCCAGTGATTCTTGTGCCGTAATATCCGTGTTAACCATAAGATCCGGAGTGGGACGGAGTAGTCAAAAGTGTTTCCACCTCTCGTTCATCAACGGATGCGCTTTACCGTAGTACACTTGTAATCCAAGGGGGCAAGCTGGTGAGGCTGGGGAGTCCTAAGTCCCCACGGCATAGTCCGTAGTACACTTGTCGCCCGAAGGAGCAAGATGGTGAGGCTGGGGAGTCCTAAGTCCCCACGGTATTGCGGTCTAGGATGGGTTGTAGCCACCGGCGTAGGAGTGTATGGTAGAGCCCAGCATCGTTGTCGTGGTCGGGGTCCACCTTGAAATCTACAGGAATAATGGGACCGACGTGGACCCGTGGTCGGCGCATGCAACAACGGGTGGGTGTTCGAGGTAGCGGAGGAACATGATTGGCTAGACCTTATACCGGGCCTCACACCATAGGAAGTGTGGACGGGGAATATGCCCGGTTGGCACCAAGGTTAAGATCTCTTATGGGTAAAGCAACACACCTCTGCAGAGTGTAAAGAACCGTGACCTGTCACTCCTCGTTCGGGATATGGAACTCGCGAACGCTGCCGGAAAGGAGCTCCATGAAGTTCTAGTAAACCGGTGAAGGCTGACGGACATAGCTCTTCCGAATAAAAGCAACCTTTTGAAGAAATGGTTATGAAAACCTGCATTGGTATTAGACTTTCTCGGTCTAATGCCGTAGCTAGTGCATTAAACACCTCTTTCCTATAATGAACTTGTTGAGTACGCTCGTACTCATTCCACTCTTAAATCCCCTGCTTAGATATGGAGGCATCAAAGGAGGATCTACAGTACAACTCGAAGGCCGAGGATTCAACAACTACTTCACGAGACAGGACCCTGTCAAAGGAGGCAGATACCACATCCAACAAGGAGAAAACCTAGTTTAGTCATAGAATGGAACTAGCTTCCTACACATAGCTCCTATTTAGCTAGAATCTATTCATAGCCTCTATAGCTAGCTAAATACTCTACAAATAGAGTTCGTAATAAGACTAGACTACGAGTCGTTCTTCTGGAGCTTATTTGCAGTTTTACCTCATTGTAAAGTAGGAGGCTATGATGATCTTATGTAATAGAGTCAGTGTTGTAATTCTATAGACATGCCTTGGACCCACATATGTTTCTGGTGTACCACTCTGAGCGATATAATACTAGTGGAACGGTGTTTCATTGGTGTTATATCAGACTTGCATACTACACCATGCAGTGGTATGCCGGGTCACCACAGTTGGTATCAGAGCAAATGCTTTGACCCTAGGATTAAAACCCTTTAAATGAGACCTATAGGATTGGTAGTGTCTATAGGAAGTTGTCTTAGTTAAACCAAATCTTCTTATGACTTGAGATGGATATTCACTTGAGAATAATCCTGACACACTTGAGTCAACCTTTCCTACCTATCTTTCCTAAGTAAAGATAGTTAGCTAATCCCAAACATGTAGGACACCCTTAAGTCCTTAAAACAATAGATGAGTAGATCACAGTTGGTATACAATACATGGTAGTCCAAAGAGAGGATACAACCATAAGGCAGATATCCTAGTGGAAGATGTGTACCAACACATGTTATGATTAAATAAAATTATCCAGACCTGTAATAGGAGTAATATCAAGTGATGAAGATAATTAAGATATCCTAATAGAAGATGTAGACAAGTTAAGTAATGAGTAAGTAAAATATCCAAACTTGTAAAACAACTAATAGTTAGTGATAAAAACAAGTGATATGAGGTAGTATAGACCATGATGAGTCAATCATGGGAGTTAAGGAAGAGTGATAGGAATAATTTATGCATACTTACAGGATAGAGGTAGTAATCATATATGATTCATCTGAGGATCATTATGTGATGAACATCTAAAGTATTTAGGAGAAGTACAATAAGAAGCCAAGTGCTAATCAATAGTGCAAGAATTGTGTTCCAAAACAATGGGAAGAGTGCCAAGCACATCATGACCATAGTCTTATGAAAAAAAATATGGAAGTATAGGAGCTATATTTCCATAGTTATGTGTTTAGAGTAGCAATGTTAGAACCTAGACATGTCATGTGAGATAGTACTCAATAAAATGAAAGTTAAGTAGTACTTCCAAAGAAAATTAGGTTAACCTTAACCATCCCAAGCCACTTTGTTTCAAGTTTATCACATTGCCAATGTGCAATTAAGATAAATGTTGAGACAAATAGTAGAAATCCAGATAATTGTGCTAAGTATCACGATATAAACCTATCTTATGTGGTGTTATATACTACACATCAGAGCCTGATGTTTAGAGATGTCTTACTCAACTATCATATTCAGGCTTATGATGGTGTGTATTATAAGCACAAAGCTGAATCTTCTTGGATTTTATTGGATTTTCCTTGTTTAACTAGATCCATACATGAAGTTTGACTTTGATATGCAAATGCATGTTGCAATATCAAGCCATTACTTGATGCTATAGATCTAGATGGTAATGGTATCCGTGTGAGGAAGTGACGAATTCTGGAAGATTCCGAAGACAAGATGAAGGTTTATCAGAGAAAGGAAGTAAAGTTGTGGGAAGTAACCACAATACTCTGAAGGAAGTACAATCAAAAACTCATGTTTTTCCTCAACAGAGGAGTACTTTAGTACATAAGAAGCATGAAGGTGAGAAATATGATGATAATGGAGAAGTAGAAGTAGAACCATAGTCTTTATGGAAGAGGGAGTGCATGGGAAATCACTTAGGATGCTATAATCATAGTGTCAGTTAGTGGTTCTTTTGCAAAATAAACCCTGAATAAAGAAAGATGACCTATGAAACCATAGCAGATATAAGAAGACCATAGTTGATATCAGAAGATCACAATTGGTATAGGATCAATGTTGCGAGATAAAGCAGAAGATGTCTCGTCCAGTTGATCAGAACCTATAATAGAATCCATTTTTAGATATCAAATAGCCACAGTTGGTATAATAACCACAGCTGGTATCAGTTGGTATTACAAATAGTCCACGATTTAATTATTTGTAACAAGAAGTTGTGAACAAATAAAATTTTGTTAACCAATTAACAATGACCTATAATCATTAAGTCGAAGGATTCACATTGGATGTCCACAACTGAGTGGATATACCACGAACATTCTTCATGAGACCTTAGAAGAAGTACAAACCAAAGCTATACTTAGACCAATATTCCAACCATAAGTCCAATAGTTGGAAGAAAAGGAGTTGAAGACTATAAGAAAACTCTAAGGGGTAGAGTAAAGATTGAGTTTGATGTACAATAACTCAATACTCTAAGCTAGATAGAAGCAGAAGGTCTGAACTGAGAGGAAGTTCGATCTTATTTTCATAAGATTGTTGAACACTACTTTCAGAAGGATGTCAAACCAGAAGTCGAGGTTTATACCTCGAGTAAGTAAGAAGGGGACAATAACTTGAGAAAGTGAGTAATATTTAATCAGAAGTATGGAAGCTCAAGTAAAATAAGGATAATGAAGTTGGATGAAGGAAATACCATAGACCAAATACAGTTCAAAAAAGCCAAAGACCGAAGAAGATTGAACATACCAATATCAAAGACTAATAGAATGATTCCTTTCATGGAACCTAAAGAACACAAAATAGTTACAGGTATCAGCTATAAACCATGATTGGATGGACTAAATGAGTCTAATCCATTCTTAGAGGAATAAACCACCATGATCAATTACATAGTAAGTACCTTACCAAGTACCATTATTGCAGTTTTGGTAGTAAGGGAAAACAAACACCTATTTACCAATTAGGAGTATGTTATCAAACTAGTCTTCAGTTAAGACTAGCAGTATAAGAAGAAGTCTCAACCATTGAATCTTCAATGAGAAAGGAAACAAGCTTGTAGAAATTGGAAGAAATCAATGAATCAAAGTAAGAACCATGGTTCAGAGACAAAACCTAATGGATTCCAGGAAGAATCTGGACAAGAGATATATTCAATTATATCTAGTGAGATCACCAAGGCGTTTGAGAAAAGATGTAGTCTGCACAAGTCAGATCCACACTCCGAAACGTGAGAGAGTTCAAACTTCGAGGACGAAGTTTAGTTTAAGGGGTAGAGACTGTAATATCCCAGGAGATGGGGTTACAAAAATAGAGGAAACAGTTGTGTGCATTGCATTCATTCATAGAAAATCTGGGGAATTTTCGCGCTTTAAAGTAAAACAGTCACAGTAACTGAAGTTTCACTTGACCTTGGTGGAATTGAAGTAGCTCATCAAGTCAAGTGCTATAAACCTCAATGTGACTTTGTTAAAATCTTGTTTTGGGTAGAGATGATTTGATATAAGGGGATTGATCAAATGGAATTAATCATAATCAACACAACAATACTTTACTCAATGATCAATTGCTTGATCATACAAAAGATTACAACATGGTAATCCTTGCCATAACATATGAACATCCATTTAATTGGAAATCAAGTAACAATAAATGGAGAAACCATTCTTCACTTATCTTCCCCATGTCTTAAAACTAATCTATGATCCTACCATGAACCTTATGGTATTCATTTTACTTCATCCTTGGAAACCAGACAAGGAGATCAACTCAAGAAGTATATATTCTTCTCTATTCCAAATAGTTAAGAATCAAACCTAGAGAGGTGAGAGTTCTATTACAATTATTAGAGATGCATTAACAAACCTTGAGTTAAACCTTGGATATGCATCCAAGTATTCAAAACATCATCTTCAAGAGGAACCCTAGGATATTATTGAAGACATTTCCTAGAGAGAGAACCCATTTATTCCAACCATAGATGTTGGTGACCACATAATTATCTTTGGAGAATAACCTTAGGTTAGTATTGAAGTCATTCCCAAGTGAGAGAGCCCATTCATATCAATTCTAGATTTACCTATTAATGAATAAAGGACAATCTTGGAACTAAAGTATTGGGTTGTAAACCATTTCATCTTGGAGTGGTGAGATAACCAAATACCAAGTGGAATAAGACTATATCCATGCATTAGTGAAATAAGGAGTGGAATAATCCAACTAAGTTAGACCAGTTGAATCTTTAGCTCAGCAACCTAAATAAATATTAGGAGTACACCATAAAACCTAGAATAAACCATTCATATATGAGAGAGCTCAAGCTATAGTGTTATACTCAAGATAGTTGAGGCAACACTTAAATTTAAGGGAGAGAACTATCCTTATACCAGATGATCATATCATCATTGTTTAAGAAGAACCCTAACAGAATATCTCAGGTATTCTCCTGGGATATAAATTATTGAAGCAACCATAATAGTCCCATTCAAGAAACTATAAAATAAAGTCTATGTTTAGTTTATCAAGACAACACTTGATCTTGGGAGTGAGAAACCAAATTCATCAGAGATACCTCAGCAAGCCAAATCTTGATCATTATAAATTGAGTAATGATCATAAAATCTAAGAACTTGAGGAATTAATATCAAGAACAAGTTGATCATGTCTAACCGTGATCATGTACTTGAGATATGTGAGGATAAGATAAACCCTAATAGGAAAAGTAGATATCATTCACCACATAAAATTATGGGGAGATCATTAGTAAGCAACCCTTGACTTATATCCCAACCTTTACTTGTGAACCAATAGGTGATCACAATTAGAATCCTACCATATCTATAATTCCTAAATTAATGAATCTAAGAAAACCTTAGAGTTAAACTCTATATTTTATATGGTGAGAAACCAATCATCTATATAACCAAAGTTAACTATAAAAAAGAAACATAACTACTTTAGTTACTTGAACAATAGATTAAAGATATAATAGAAATCTATTGATATAAGATAAAACCAATTCTCAAGTCTTAAGTAATTAAAGGAGAACAGAAACAATTAAACAACTAACCTTATCATGGTTAGGGGAGATTCAACCCTAGCATGCAATATGGTGTCATCTCATCTCTACAACCCGAATTAAATCTCAACCCTAGTTTGTGTATCACTTGGATAATCACAAATAAAACCTAAACCACAATTAAGATTCAACTCATGTGTCATTAGGTAAATAACATTTGAACCCTATATTTGCACATCAAATAAACCTTATGCTTCAATTCTTGAACATAAGCAAAATCTTGTGCTACACTTTATAATTGAAACCATATGTATGGTGATCAACCAATTAACCTATTAACCAAGATCAAACCATGATGAGAGTAGAATTACTCTAAGTATTTCAAGGTACTAGTAGAATACAATTTGAATGCTAACCTTGAAATAAGGTTATAATAAAACCTACAAGACCTTAACAAGTAAGTGCTTCCATAAAATTATGTGCAAGTGACAAATTCCTCAAACAGAAACCAAGCACTAATAATAAGCTATGTAGTACTTTGAGTTCAAGGTATTAACTCTAATTATTCAACAGGGAGTATATCAGAAATGAGAAAGGAAATTAAAACTAATACCTAAATTCTTGCCTAATTAAAAATTGTAGCAAGGCCACTTATATATATTAATGTTTATTCAAGAAGAATGCAATAATATAATGCATTCCATATTAGTCCTCATGAAATTCCAATTATCAAATACCTGCAAAATAGAAAAGAGTTAAACTATGAATTCAAACCTGAATTCAAATAGAACAAAACAAAACAGAAAATCAAACAGAAAAAAGAAAAGGGGGATACTTACCTGGGCAGGCCATGGCAGCCCAGCACGAGCCCACCAGAACAGCCCAGTCCACCAACCAGGAGCAGCCCACTAAGCCAGCCCGATACCCCTTCGTCCAAAATATCGGAGAGGAGCTCGTCCTCATCCTCTCCGAGCGCATGGACGACAGCACGACACCGTGAGGAGCTTCTCCTCTCGCCGGCGTCCTCTCCTTGCTCCGAATTCGTGACGAGGCGCATTCCCGAACCCTATAAGTACCCTGGACGACGAAATTGCTCCGTTTCTTCCTCTTTCCTCTCCAATTCCATCCATGCCGAAATCTGGCCCCGCCAGTCTTACTCACCGCCGGCGAACGAGGCCTCCACGAGCCAATCTAAGCACACCAGCGTGACGGCCACCCTCGACAAGCTCAGCTCACGGAAGGAATCCAGGCGAGGTGCCCGAAATCGACGCCGACGCCACCGTCTTCTCCGACACCGGCAGCCTACGAATTCCGGCGAACCGGACTACCCCCGCCTTCGTCGAGCGGCCCTATCAGCCTCGGGGTGGGTGTGCGCTCCCAGAGACCCCTTATTTGTGCAATTTCATCAACAGTAGCCTACGATTCGAGATCCCGCCGGAGTTGCTCCGCCGCGGGCATGTTTGCCGGCGACGCTCCGGTGACCCATTCGAAAATCCAACACCACTATGTAGTCCAGCGTGTCGAGGGGAGTCCGTAGGTACGAGTTTCGCTTCCGGGGGTGCCCTAAATCGACGGCGCCGTTTCCAGTTGGCCGCCGGTGGCTAAACGTCGGCGAGGTCAAACGCTGGTCAAATTTTGACCAGTCTTCGTCCGCGTGGCAGCTGGCGTGGACTAGGGTCCACCAGTCAGTGACATGGGTAGAACCCCAACCGGTACACTTAGCCTTTTCTATTTTAATTTAAATCCAGCAAATTCTGCAACTTCAAATAATTATAGAAAAATCATATTAACTCAGAAAAAATAAAAATAAGACATCAAAATTCTTATAAAAGTAAACTCTATTTAATAAAAATATAATATGAAATTTTTATTTTAAATAAAAATTTAATTGTTTAATACTTGTTATTTAAAGCCTTTAATTTTAATTCTAAATTCGATTAAAATTCAATAATTAGGAAAACTTCATAAAATAAATAAAAACCAGTAAAGTAAATAAAGAAAACATTAAAACTAATTTTCTTTATTTGGAACTTATTAAATCTATATTAATAGGAATTAAACCCTGATTAATAATTACCCTAATTATTAAAATCTTTAAAAATAGAAAAATGCCAAATCCAATATTTTTTTTATTTCAAAGTTATTAATAACTTCAACCTTAAAGTGAAGTTATTAATTCAAGAACTTTAGGGTATTTAGAAAACCCTAATTTCATAAGTTATAGAACCAGGAACTCATCATTTCATGTGACTCCTAAAACCCTAATATCATTAGGAACCCTAGCTCCATTATTACATGGAAACCCTAGTTTGCTTCTAACCTAAACCCTAGGTTAGCACATGTGATCATGGTTCCTTCTTTCAAATCATAGAACCATAGTAGCAACTAAACACTAGTCTTGGTCTCATAAAATGTAGGAGACCATCACCAATATATGGGTATCCCATATGTTCATCCTCATCAGACCTAACTAATCAAGTAGAGTCAACCAAGTGTAAACCCTAGATCCTATTATCAAATCCATCATCCATATTCATTCCTACTTAGCATCACACCAAGGTGATGAACCTCAGGTGCAACTATGCCAAACCCTGAGCATTACCCAACCATACTCCATTAAACCCTACTAGTATGAAATACTTAGGAACCATCCCATTTAAGAACCAACCATTCTTTACTTAGGGAATTAAATAGCAAACCTAAACAATCTCAACCTAATTGATATACTTCTTATTATTTAAGAAGTATGTTCTTCAAAAGTTATTCTTTTGAAGTAAACCGAGAACCATCACCAACCCTGCTTATAAGGATCTATAAACCCTAGCCAGCTATCACGAGCAAGATAAACCAATCTTGATAGCGCCCTTGTGTAATTAATTGCTTAGGATGCCTAGGCATAACCCCACCTAGTATTGATGAATCCAACCTTGTTTGGATCCATCTAATATCTACTCCAGAACCAATTAGAATCATAGAAAACCATAGAATCCCACAAACCTAATTATCATACTTGTTCTTCATTTAAGAACATGTTCTTCAAAAGCTATTCTTTTGAATTATATAATAAGTAATCACCAACCATGCCATATAGTACTAAAACTGACCACTATTCTTTACTTGTTAACATTATGCCATTTATCATTCTTTGTATGCCCAATTGATTATTATGCTTTATTATCTACCTGTTTATAATACCAAGTAATCACACCTGAATAATAACCTTGAATGTGAATCACTCTAAAAGTGTAACACACCCTGAACTAATCATTACAACTCACTGATCCTAGATCATCGGGGTTAGGACACGCTTAGAACGATTGCATCTCATACTTATGCATTATTGCATCCTTGCCAATCTTTTAAACATCGTCCTTCACGGACGATGATGCTATTTCGAATTTGGAGTTACTACGTATCGAAGACCTTGCCTCGCATAATCTTGCAGTCAAGAAAGGCAAGTTCATCACTTGCTCATGTCAATTGAGTATTTTTATCAAATTACTTGCAAAGTATTATGGTTATCACTATTGCACAAAAATCAAAACCACTACTTTCATAACTATGAATATGACTATGTGGTGGGCAATGGAACCATGGATTGTGTTGATATGGTGGAGGTTCCATTGCACGGGTTTATATCCATCTAGGATTAAACAACAAATGTCGCCAGTGATTCTTGTGCCGTAATATCCGTGTTAACCATAAGATCCGGAGTGGGACGGAGTAGTCAAAAGTGTTTCCACCTCTCGTTCATCAACGGATGCGCTTTACCGTAGTACACTTGTAATCCAAGGGGACAAGCTGGTGAGGTCGGGGAGTCCTAAGTCCCCACGGCATAGTCCGTAGTACACTTGTCGCCCGAAGGAGCAAGATGGTGAGGCCGGGGAGTCCTAAGTCCCCACGGTATTGCGGTCTAGGATGGGTTGCAGCCACCGGCGTAGGAGTGTATGGTAGAGCCCAAGACCTGTTGTCGTGGTCGGGGTCCACCTTGAAATCTACAGGAATAATGGGACCGACGTGGACCCGTGGTCGGCGCATGCAACAACGGGTGGGTGTTCGAGGTAGCGGAGGAACATGATTGGCTAGACCTTATACCGGGCCTCACACCATAGGAAGTGTGGACGGGGAATATGCCCGGTTGGCACCAAGGTTAAGATCTCTTATGGGTAAAGCAACACACCTCTCGCGAGTGTAAAGAACCGTGACTCGTCACTCCTCGTTCCGGGATATGGAACTGCGAACGCTGCCGGAAAGGAGCTCCATGAAGTTCTAGTAAACCGGTGAAGGCCGACGGACATAGCTCTTCCGAATAAAAGCAACCTTTTGAAGAAATGGTTATGAAAACCTGCATTGGTATTAGACTTTCTGGTCTAATGCCGTAGCTAGTGCATTAAACACCTCTTTCCTATAATGAACTTGTTGAGTACGCTCGTACTCATTCCACTCTTAAATCCCCTGCTTAGATATGGAGGCATCAAAGGAGGATCTACAGTACAACTCGAAGGCCGAGGATTCAACAACTACTTCACGAGACAGGACCCTGTCAAAGGAGGCAGATACCACATCCAACAAGGAGAAAACCTAGTTTAGTCATAGAATGGAACTAGCTTCCTACACATAGCTCCTATTTAGCTAGAATCTATTCATAGCCTCTATAGCTAGCTAAATACTCTACAAATAGAGTTCGTAATAAGACTAGACTACGAGTCGTTCTTCTGGAGCTTATTTGCGCTTTACCTCATTGTAAAGTAGGAGGCTATGATGATCTTATGTAATAGAGTCGGTGTTGTAATTCTATAGACATGCCTTGGACCCGCATATGTTTCTGTTGTACCACTCTGAGCGATATAATACTAGTGGAACGGTGTTTCATTGGTGTTATATCAGACTTGCATACTACACCATGCAGTGGTATGCCGGGTCACCACACCACGTCGCCCCGGAACCATTCCGAGAAAGCCGGGCCTTTTGTCGCGGGCCGTATCACCACCCGCGACAAAAGGGGTCTGAGCTTTGGCGCCGCCTGCCAGCACCCCTTTTGTCGCGGTTCGTAATACGGCCCGCGACAAAAGGGCCATGCCTATATATACACACAGCCAGCCCCCCACCTCCCTACATTTTTTTCCTTGATGGTGAAAGGTGGAGGTGTATGCTAGCTCATTTTTTCTTCATGTGCACAAGAGGTGTTTGATGAAATGTGTATGAGGGATGCCACTTGATTTTATTTGATAAGATTTTTCCTCTTTTTGATCCTAAAAGGTTAGCAACTATTTTCTCGTATATACATAGTCCGTACAATACTAATTTTAGCAAGGTGATTGCATCTGATACATAATTGTACTTATGATGCAGATGAGTCATCCATGGATGTATGGTAACCGATGTGCTCCCGCTTTCAGAGAGGGCGTGAATTCTTTCCTCGCTTGTGGCCGAGGCCAACAAGTCGAAGCAAGGTTTTATGTGATGTCCATGTCCGAAATGTAAGAACGAGAAGGATTACTCTTGCTCAAGAGACATTAAGAGCCACCCGCTTCGGTTTGGATTCATGTCCAGCTATAATGTTTGGACCAAGCACGGAGAAGAAGGGGTTATGATGGAAGACGACGATGCGTAAGAAGATAACGATGACCAGTACCGATCTATGTTCTCCGAATGCGATGATACCGCAATGGAAGACAATGAAGAAGAAGGAGGTGAAGAACGAGCAGCGAGATGATCCCGTTGATGATGATCTTCGTCGGGCCATTTCGATGCAAGAAGAGATTGTGGCACGGATAAGGAGAGGTTGCAGTTCGACAAGATGTTAGAGGACCACCACAAATTGTTGTACCCAGGTTGTGAAGATGGGCAGAGAAAGCTGAGTAGCATATTGGAATTGCTGAAATGGAAGGCAGAGGTCGGTGTGACTCACTCAAGATTTCAAAAATTGATGATAATAGTAAAGAAGCTGTTTCCAAGAAATAACGAATTGCCCGTCAGTGCGTATGAAGCAAAGAAGCTTGTCTGCCCTCTAGGATTAGATGTGCAGAAAATAGATGCATGCATTAATGATTGTATCCTCTACCACGGTAAGAAGTACGAGAATTTGAATAAATGCCCGATATGTGGTGCATTGCGGTATAAGATCAGAAAAGAAGACCCTAGTGATGTTGAGGGCGAGCCACCAAGGAAGAGGGTTCCTGCGAAGGTGATGTGGTATGCTCCAATAATACCACGGTTGAAACGTTTGTTCAGAAACAAAGAGCATGCCAAGTTGTTGCGATGGCACATGGAAGAACGTAAGAAAGACGCGATGTTGAGGCACCCCGCCGATGGTCGGCAGTGGAGAAACATCGGGAGAGAGTTCCCAGATTTTGCAGGTGAGGCAAGGAACTTATGGTTTGGTCTAAGTACAGATGGCATGAATCCTTTTGGGGAGCAGAGTTGTAGTCACAGCACCTGGCCCGTGACTCTATGTATCTACAACCTTCCTCCTTGGTTGTGCATGAACCGGAAGTTCATTATGATGCCAGTGCTTATCCAAGGCCCAAAGCAACCCGGCAACGACATTGATGTGTACCTAAGGCCATTAGTTGATGAACTTTTGGAGTTGTGGGCCAAACCAGGTGTACGTGTGTGGGATGAGCACACCGAGCAAGAATTTGACCTACGAGCGTTGCTATTCGTAACCATCAATGATTGACCTGCTCTTAGTAACATTTCAGGACAGACGAACAAAGGATACAATGCATGCACACACTGTTTAGATGAGACTCAAAGTAAATATTTGGGAAAAAGCAGAAAAGTTGTGTACCCGTACAATCGCCGTTTCCTTCTGCGCAAGCATCTCTTAAGGAAAAAAGGCAAGCATTTCGATGGCGAGGCAGACCACCGTCCGAAGCCTATCCCCCATAGTGGTGCTGATATATTTGACATGGTCAAGGATTTAAATGTTATCTTTGGAAAGGGTCCAGGCAGTAGACCTGTTCCGAAAGACGCTGACGGACACGCGCCCATGTGGAAGAAGAAATATATTTTTTGGGAGCTAGAATATTGGAAAGTCTTGGAAGTCCGCTCGGCAATCGACGTGATGCACCTGACCAAGAATCTTTGTGTGAATATTCTAGATTTTCTGGGCGTGTATGGGAAGACAAAAGATACAACAGAAGCACAGGAGGACCAGGAACGTCATAAAGGACGAAACGGCAATCATCCAGGGCAGTTTGAAGGGCCTGCTAGCTACGCTCTTACCAAACAAGAGAAGGAGATCTTTTTTGAAGCCCTATTCAGTATCAAGGTTCCGTCTGGTTTCTCGTCGAATATAAAGGGAATAGTAAATATGAAGGAGAAAAAATTCCAGAACCTAAAGTCCCATGACTGCCACATGCTTATGACACAATTGCTTCCGGTTGCATTGAGGGGACTTCTACCAGAAAATGTTCGACTAGCCATTGTGAAGATATGTGCATTCCTCAACGCAATTTCTCAGAAGGTAATGGATCCAGAAACTTTGTCAGTATTACAGGAAGATGTGGTCGAATGTCTTGTCAGCTTCAAGTTGTTGTTCCCACCATCCTTCTTCAATATTATGACGCACCTCCTCGTTCACCTAGTTGAAGAGATTAGAATTCTCGGTCATGTATTTCTACACAATATGTTCCCCTTCGAGAGGTTCATGGGAGTATTAAAGAAATATGTTCATAACCGAGCTAGGCCGGAAGGAAGTATCTCAAAGGGCTACGGAACTGAGGAGGTCATTGAGTTTTGTGTTGACTTTCTTCCTGACCTTAAGCCGATTGGTGTTCCTGAATCTCGGTATGAGGGGAGGCTGACTGGAAAAGGCACACTAGGAAGGAAAGCAACGGTGTGCAGGGACAAGATTTCTTTCAATCAAGCACACTACACAGTTCTATACAATTCCAGCTTGGTGGCTCCGTACATCGAGAAACATAAGAATGTTTTACGAGAAATAAACCCGGGCAAGCCCGATTCATTGATTACACGTGAACACATGAATACCTTCGGCAGTTGGTTGCAAACACATCTCATGATTGACACCACTGTTGTAGAGCAGCTGTACTTGTTGGCCAGGTTACCATCTTCAAACATATGTACATTCCAAGGGTATGAGATAAATGGGAATACATTTTACACGATCGACCAAGATAAAAAGAGCACCAACCAAAAGAGTGGTGTCCGCTTCGATGCAAAAGACGAGAATGGGCAGACCACCACATATTATGGATACATAGAGGAGATATGGGAACTTGACTATGGACCCACTTTTAAGGTCTCTTTGTTTCGGTGCAAATGGGTGAAGCTCAGTGGTGTACAGGTAGACGATAAGTATGGTATGACAACAGTGGATCCCAACAATCTTGCGTACATGGAAGAGCCATTTGTCCTAGCCAACGAGGTGGCTCAAGTTTTCTACGTGAAGGACATGTCTAGCAAATCGAGAAAAAGAAATCAACAAAAGAATACATCAACTGAGGAGCCAAAGCGCCACATAGTTCTTTCGGGGAAAAGAAACATTGTGGGAGTGGATGACAAGACAGACATGTCACAAGATTATAATAAGTTTAAAGAAATTCCGCCCTTCACGGTGAAAATTGACCCAAGCATCTTGCTAAATGATGAAGATTCTCCATGGCTACGGCGTAGAAGATCACAACAGTAGATGGCGATGTAATAATGTATTCTTCATATATAGTTCCCAAGACAATCTCTACATGTAATAATGAGAACCCTTTCCCCAATACTGATAGAGGAGACAGAGTCTGTCACGGGCTTGCAGGGAAATTTTTCCGAGGAGCAGCTTCCGAAGATGTCGTAGGGCATGTGCACCAACGACATCTTCGAGAAGCTGCGCCACGGGAGATTTCCCAACCCTTTCCCCAACACTGTTAGAGGAGATGTAGTCGTTCACGGGCTTGCAGGGAAAAAATTCCGAGGCGCGGCTTCCGAAGATGCCGTAGGGCGTGTGCACCAACGACATCTTCGAGAAACTGCGCCACGGGAGATTTCCCAACCCTTTCCTTCATCCATGGGAATGAAACTGTGCTTGGCTTGTTGATCCGCTTGGCAAGGCGTATCGATGCTCCTTTTATAGGCACGGCACCGCTTCTACTTTGTCTTGTTCCTTCGACAGGGCGTCGTGCGCTACATGCTTTATCTCATCGAGCAGTGCGTCCACCCACGCGTCCTTATCCTGCCGACAGCTTTAGTCCCGGTTGCACCCACCAACCGTGACTAAAGGTTACCGACACATCCTTATCCTGCCGACAGCTTTAGTCCCGGTTGCACCCACCAGCCGTGACAAAAGGTTACCCGCACGTCAGCCCCCCAGATAAGGCCCTCCTAGATAAGCCTCCCCCCTTAAGGCCCCCTATCTTTTGTCCCGGTTTGAGCCTCCACCCGGGATGAAAGTTTCGCGCGCCACTGCGTTCCCGCCTATTTTCTTCCCGCGTTCCCGCCTCCGTCTTCCCGCCATTTTTCCACTATATATATGTTGGCTTGGCCTCCATTTACATATCACATCTAGACTCATATCTGCAAACCTCATCACTCTCTCCCATGGCTTCCATCTTATGTCTAACACCCCGGGAGGCGAAGGCGCTTTACGCCTCGAACTACCCCTGCCCGCCAGGCTACCGCGTCCCGACCGGCTGGTTGTTGAGCACCGGAGGCGTACCAGTCCCTCCTATCCCTCTAGGTGTGGCGCGCGAGATGGCCATCACGAACCACTACTACTTCGAGCTCACGCCAGAGCAGCGGAGGAATCCCCAGTGGCATCCCGACTACAGCCCGACTTGGGACAGCTTCTTCATCAATCGGCGTGAGAGGGCGGTTGCCAGGTACGAGGAGGACGGCCCGCCTCCTTCGAACTTCAACGAGGCCGGCCGTCGGCTGTGGTGGCGCGGCCGGACTGTCCAAAGAATCATGGCCTACCGTGGCCCCCGCCTGCGCTACCCTCAATCCCAGCCCACGCGTGCTCACCCGCCGAGGTTCGACAACCGCGACCCCGATGCTAGCGACGATGACGTCGGCGACTATGATGACTAGAGTGGCGACGTTTATAGGGCTAGGCACGACTATGACTGAATGGCTCCAACATTCGAATCTGGCCATGTATCTTAATTTTCAGTTGAGCTCTGTACTTTAATTCCAGTTCAATCGTAATAAAATTTTGTAACAACCACTTTATTGAACTAAAACAACCGACAACGACTTTATAAACTGAATTTAAACTAAAACAACCGACAACGACTTTATTGAAATTATAATAAAATAGATAAATGACTAGTCTAGTCTCTACTCGTCGTCGGAGGTTGTCTCCGTCCAAATGTCATCCCACCGAGGGTCGTTTTCGGCCCAAGTTGTATTCGGGTTCTCGAGCTCGAACTCGGCGACGGCCCGACGGTGGCGCCTGTTAGACCTGCGTTGTGCCCTGAGATCAGCGAAGAACGCGTCGGTGTTGTCGACGTCGTTGGGGAACTGCGCCCTCAACTGGCGCATCAACTGCTCGTCGTGCTCGGCGATGGCGATCCTGCGCTGCACCTGGCGGTGCCGGCGACGGTCCTCGTCGTCAACGAGGCACGGCGCTGGCGCGAGGAACTCCGCCTCCTCTAGAGATTCAACATCCGGGAAGTTCATGTCGCGTCGTGGCCGCTGAAATCGCCACGCCGCCGCGTCGTAAGCGCGCGCCGCCAGCTCCGGCGTGTTGTACGTGCCGAGGGTGAGGCGGAAGCCACCGGCGCGTATCTCGGCCGCTCGGACGCACTCGAACGCCACGGAAACCGGACGACCCTCGACGACGTGGCGGCATCCCGGAGATGAATGAGCGGAGGCGGTGGCGACGTGTGGCTGCGCGCGCACGCGGCACTCTATATAGCGCACGCGGGGCATGGCACGTGTAAGCCACGGCTACACACGTCGCACGAAGGCGTCGGCGGGGTGAGGCACGTGGAAGCGGTGGCTACACGTCGCACGACGGCGTCGACGGGGCGCGACACGTGGCACGGGGAAGCGACACGTGTGGCACAGCAGCGGTGCACAGGGGTGAAACATACACGACTATCAACGTTTGATATGATGCGAGATGCAAATAGGTATATGGATGTCATATTCATGTTCAATAGCTTTTTCTGATCAATTTCCATATATAAAACATTTGTATTTGAGTTACCATTCAATAGTTATTAAAATAATAGTTTTATTAATTTAAAATAGAAACAGAAAAGGGTCTGAGAGGAAAAGGGTTGATCCGCGTCCAACGGCTCTAGGCCGTTGGATTCAAGCGGCCGGAGCCGTTGGATGCAGTTCCCACGGATCAGCTCCTACCCCCTTTTGTCGCGGGTGGTGGCACGACCCGCGACAAAAGAACCCTCCTTTTGTCGCGGGTCGTGCCACCACCCGCGACAAAAGGGGGGCCTTTTGTCGCGGGCCGTGGCACGACCTGCGACAAAAGGGGGTCTCCTATATAACCCTGCATCGCGCGCGGAGCCAGCACCCGCGACACTGGAGGCGAACCCTAGACAGAAATAGTGCCGCCAGGCTGCCGGATTTCACCTCCGCCGCCGCCGCCGACGCCCTCAGCCACGCGCGCGCTCCTCCGCCTCAGGCCATCGTCGCCGACGCCCTCTGCGCGCCTCGGGACGCCTCCTGCTGCCGCGCCTCGGGCTTCGCCGCCGCCTCCTCTGCCTCGACTCCGGCGCCGCCGCCACCTCGGCCGCTGCAAGGTAGCGCGCACCGACACCACTGCCTCTCTGCCGCGCCGTGATCGAGCTCGTTTTTTTTATTTTTTAGTTTTTTTGTATAGTTAATTAGTATAGTTTAGTAATTAGTATGGTTAGTATAGTTTAGTATAGTTAGTATAGTTTCTGTAAATTGTTTTAGGTTAGTATAGTTTTAGTTTTAGGTTTAGTTAGTATAGGTTTAGTATAGTTTTAGTTTTAGGTTTAGTTAGTATAGTTTTAGGTTTAGTTAGTACAGTTTTAGGTTAGTATAGTTAGTATAGTTTTTGTTTTAGGTTTAGTTTTACTTTTAGGTTAATTAGGTTTTAGTTTGGTTAAGTTAATTAGTTTTACTTTTAGTTTAGTAATTAGTTTAATTAAGTTATTTTGTTTTAAGATATTTAGTTTCGCAAACACCCGACGCCGATAAGATAGATACCCGACGCCGACACCCTCTCCCTCTCGCGAACACCCGACGCCGAAACCCTCTCCCTCTCGCGAACACCCGACACCGACACCCTCTCCCTCTTGCAAACACCCGACGCCGACACCCTCTCCCTCTCGTAAACACCCGACACCGACACCCTCTCCCTCTCGCAAACACGCGTCGCCGACACCCTCTCCCTCTCGCAAACACGCGTCACTGACACCCTCTCCCTCTCGCAAACACGCGTCACCGACACGCGCCGGATTAGGGTTAGGGTTAGTGTTTGATTAGGGTTAGGGTTTGTTTAGGGTTAGAACATGTACTTATCGATTTAATTTTTTGCAGAAACAATGGATCCATTCGAAATCCATCGAGACTTGGAACAGGAACACCTATTCGAGGACATAATCCGCGATGGTCCAGAAGCCGATCGAGAAGAGCGCGACTCTGGTGATGGAGAAGACTGCGGCTCCGGTGATGGATAAGCCCGCGGCTCCGGTGATGGAGAAGCCTGCGGCTCCGGTGATGGAGAAGCCGACGGCTCCGGTCATGACGAGGTATACGATCAGTTGAGGCATTAATGGAATTCTATATATACATATGTATATAAATTAATTAATTTTTATTCTCTTAGGCCTCCGAAGATAAGTTGGAGAAACGAGGCCCGGCAAAGAAGTTGACCAAAAAAGACCACTTCACAATTGAAGCTATATCAGCGAAAGGCCAACCGGTGGCACCCGCGAGTGTCAGAGTGACATTTAAAAATCAGTGCGGAGTTCTGGTTAGAGATCGTCTCCCGATCACTATTAGAGAATGGAACAAGACCAAGAATGTGTCCGAAAGTGAGGTTGCCGATAGGGTACAAAGACACACTTTTTTACGACCTGATGACACATTTCACTTTGCCAGATTTGGGATCGGAGTCTGAGAATGCCAAGCAGAGGGCGCTAGTGAAGAAATAGGCTCTTAAGAAGATGGGGGAACTTTTCCGGGCGTATAAGAACCGGTTATGGGTAGCTTATAAGGCCGAGAAGAAGCCTCCATTATTCGAGAACTATCTAGCGAAGCAGGAGCATAACTGGGAAGAATTTGTGAAGTACAAAGAATCAGAGGAGGCTGTTAACCTGTCAAAGAAAAACAAGAAGAATGCAAGCGAAAAGAAATATCACCATCATAGGGGGCGAGGGGGCTACGAAGTAGCCATGCCTAAGTGGGATGCACAAGAGGCTGAGATGAAGCTGAATGGGATCACTCCAGAACCAGAGCGAGAAGGATGAGACACTAGGGCTCGAAATTGGTTCCTTGGGCATGGCTGTGAGTATGACATGAAGACAGGGAACCTTGTTGAAAGTGACAGCAAGGTTAGGGTACCCAGGGAAAAATGGATTGAAGTGACGGCTAATATTAAAACGGGAAAACTGAAGTTTGCTCCCGATAGAGAGAAAGACTTGCTGACGCTTGTCCTCAGTAATCCTGAAAAGGGAGGACGAACAAGAGGCTTCAGCCCTAGTGTTCTGTGGGCGCTTGGGTTTCCGAATGACGCGGAGACTTATAGAAGCCGAGCGAGAGCAAAAAAACGCGAGCTGGAGGTGTAGAATGACCGGATGGCTGAGTTCCAACGGCAACTAGACCAGCAGAAGCTGGAGATTCAGCAGCAGCAGCGGGAGATTAATGAACTTAAAGGACAGCGCCAGCCAGATAATACCGCCAGCATATCTCAGCGATGAGACAGCAACGTGGCCGACTCGGAGGCCCCGCCTACACGGATGATAGACGGCGGTCCTAGCGACCCCGTGGATGGAATCAAGGAGCAAACACCTTGTGATCTCCATGAGGTGTTCAGGAACATGTCTGTTAAGGTGGCGGTCGGCTATGTCTTACCTGCATTTGGACTCGAAGGTGAGCCGGCAACATGGCATGGCAATCGGATTCCAGTCGGCTATGCTCGTGTCGGGGTGGATTCAGTTGTACCGTCGTGGGAGACATTGGAGCTCGAAATCCCTGGAGGTGATGGGGGGTTACACTCAGAGAGGTGCTGGGAGAAATCATTCTCTGGGAAAAGAAGAACATCAGGCTGCCAGGCATGGTAACCTCTACTAGTTGTCCCACCAGGTCACCATCACCTCCTCCAAATGATCGAAGGCCACCATCACCTCCTCCGACTGATCACATGTCGCCACCATCACCCCATGGGTACGACATCGACCACGACATCCGTAGTCCATCTCCATCTCCAGCGCCGCCGCCTGCGCCCACTAAGACTCGGAATGCACCCAACCGGAAGCGTTTCAGGAGTCCTGTCCGCAAGTTGTCCCCACTCCCAACAGTACCAAAGGTGTACCTGGAACATGGTGGTGGTATCAATATGGAAGAAGCTGCAAAGCTAGCGGCTGACTGTGGATGTACCGTGGAGGAATTGCTGGGTGCCGCAGATGCTGCACTAGCCACTGCTGATATAGCTCCTAAATTTGTCTACGGGGCTGACTTGGTCAGCAGAGAGCGGCTGCATAAACTGCCAACACATATGCGGAATTTGCATCAGTGGTACCTTGATGCATGCAAGGAGAACATACGTTACATCGTGGCGAATATACCATTTGAATATTACTACCGAAAGGAGGAGATCCATATTGAGATGAATGAACTCTGGCAGTTATTCAATTTAGAAGCCCTCGACAAATCTCTCATGAGTTGCTATTGCTTGTAAGTTGTTAACTACATATAAGTTCATGTTCATTCAGTTCATGTTCGTTTTCATTGCATATACTCATTATATCTTATGTGTTCTCTTATGCAGACTGAAGATCAGTGAATGCAAAAGTAATAATATTATCAATATTGGGTTTATTGACCCAGATAAAGTACATCATGAAACGGTTTACTGTCCCCATAGCTCCAACTCCTGCTATCGCCATATTGTATAGTGTTTCCCTTGGATCTCCTGGAGGTGGTTTAGATGCGAGGATAAAAGCTTGTGTCGCCATATACCCAGCCTCTGGTGTCTTAGGGATGATGTTCCCTCTTGTATCTATCGACATAAAGGACATGTCGAGGTTTTGGATCAAGTGCTCTCTTTCTGCTTCGGGTATGTATTGTAACCTTGATCTTCCTCTGTTCCGAGCCTCCCTGTGACTATCACCCGAAGTTCTAGATTGTCGACTCAAATCTGCCCTTCTCCTGCTGGATGCGTGCCGCCTCCTTTCTTCGTTTAACTCAGTCGTCTGTTTTTCCAATTCTCTTGCAGCTCGTGCGAGCCTATATTGATATGCTTGCAATTCCTCCGGTGTGGCTGTGGTGGCCATTGGTTCCGAACCGTTCATAGCTCTCGCGGCTCTATCCCACGCCGCTTGCGAGAGTTGAACTCGTCTCGCGCGTCGTGGCCCAACGTATTTATTGCCCGAGCCTCGTCGCAGATCGGAGGGATCGACGTATGGATTTCCCGGATCGTCGAAAGCCTCGAATGTTTCCTCTTGATCGTTGTTTGGCTCTTCAATGGCATAAATCTGATGATATTTTGTATTCGGATCTATGTTGGGTTTGGTGACACCATCATTGAGATTGATGAAGACCTTGCCCATCGTAATAGATTTGTCGATGAAGTCGTAACTGTCGACACTGCTTGAGTCATCGCTTATATATGAGTCCGCAGATGACTCAAACGACATGTCGCTGAAGATCTTGGCGAGTTTCTCTCTTGCCCTGGTGCTGACGTAGCGTATCGACGAAGTTTCTTTTTCTCCTGATTCGGTTGACGATGTATAGCTTGAAAAATCGGAATCGACCGCCGACGATCCCGACGAAATCGGAATTTCGACACGATACGATCCTTCCTTCTCGACGCGAAAGTGAAACCTTCCGAACGTCATCTCCATAGGCTCCGCCAGATACGCATATGCATCCAAACGGGAGGGTGGGTGAGGAACAAAATCGACAGAACCAGCAGCGATCCGTTTACCTCGATCCATTGCGTTGCTTGCGGTTGATGATGTCGAAGATCTTGAACGTGCCATCGAGATCGATCCTTACGCCTCTAGTTCCCACGAGACGGCGCCAATTGACAAGGTATCAACTTGTCAATGCCTATGGATTGTAGGCTAGGGTTTAGTTAGAAGTAGAGGGTAAGTAGATCTCGAAGGTTTCAGCCGGAAAGTACTCGACGATTATGAAAACTAGGGTTTGTAAATAATGATTCGATGATCTCCTCGTCCCTCGACCCCCCACCCCCTTTATATAGGAGGCGGAGCCGAGGGATTCGTGCTGTACAAGTTACAGAGTCCGGGACGGTTTCTAACTCATCCCGCAAGATTACAAATAACACTTCCTATTACAACTCTAGCTTTCCTTAATAACATCTCGGGCTTCCGAATCTTCTTATTCTTCGGGTAGTGGGCCTTCAGTAAACCCTGGGTACTATCTTCGGCAGGCCCATTTGGGATGCCTATGTCAACGGTAAAGCATAAAGGCGAAGAAACGGGGGTAAACCTACTAAGGTTTTTGGGGGAACAACATTTCTGTGATTCAATACTGTTTCCTTACAACTACGAGTGAGAGTCTTAATGATCGGTTATACACATTCAATTTTTCTTACTCGATGTTAAGTGTAATTCCTGACATATATACATAAACATGTGCAGCTTCCACTGGATTCTACTAGACATTCAAGTTGATAACGGAATAGTTGAAGTAAGGGACCCAATGAGTAGAGGCCTAGACGGGTTCCGCGACTTGCAGAAGTTGCTCCAGACGTAATTTCAATCATTGACGCGCTATATCTTTCGTGAGATTTCAATTAATTATCCACTCATTCAATCATTATTTTTCCTGGCAGGGCTTGGAGAGCTTTCAGGAAACATACTAAGGGTACGTGGGCAGAGAGGCTAACATTTACTCCTGTACCGTGCGTCCAGCAGCCACATGGGACGAATCTATGTGGATACTACGTTTGCGAGTCCATTCGCATGTTAACCACTGAGAAGCACAACAATAATAAATTCAACGTAAGCAATAACATTCACAACTTTAATTTATTATCGTCAATATTTCATTATCAAGATTGATATAGTCATATTCATCTCATTTTCCTATATAGGTCAACTTCATGCGGGACACGCTCCAACCAAAGGAACACCTATTAGGAATTGTGGAGGAAGTGGCGGGACTTTTGATTAGAGAAGTAATAGACAACAACGGCTTGTTTAGTCCAAATAGGCGCTCTCCCTCTTGAAACGACGGGCTTTAGTCCCGGTAGTCGTGAGCTACATGTATATGTGTAAGGGGAATCTACGAATAGATCGACTTTTGCTTCCAATATTTGTTTGCTCGATTTATATATAATGAATCAACGTGTACAACTTGTAGTAGCGTATAAATATATGCTGTTTTCCCCTGTTTTCCACTAGTGACTCATTATCTAGCGTTCCTCATCTCAATCATTACAAGTGTGATTTTCCAGACATACAACCATAGCAGCAAGCTACCGTGTCCTCTTTCACCCCTATAAATGAAATATCAACAAAGAAAATTAATTGACATGAGTAAACTTTATTTTACATTTTTCTAAAGAAGTCTGGAGCATCTCCAAGGGAAACCTGCAAAGCTTCTCAACCTATCCTTTTGATCCGTATGGGCATAAGTGGCCCAAAACATGAACCAAAGATGCCGTCCAAATGGACAATTTATTCATGGGTAGGCCGCTCGCGTCTCAGCCCCCTAGCCCACATGGCAGCCACACCCTGACGTCCAACTACCACGTGGGTCCAATTAAAAGAACCTTGTCGTCCCACCACTCATCCCCACTCGCCTCCATCACTCACCTAATGTCTCCTGGACACATCGAACACATTGAGGACAAACTATTTGAGGCTTCGTTGGAGATGCTATGATTTATTATTGGTGGCATTCACCATTGGTTCTCCTGTATTTGGAGAGGGAATATTCTTCAACAAGTTGCATCGGCATTCTATTATTAGATGTCACATTTCTGACTTTTTTAAATGTGAAATAAATCAGGCACATTAGTTATATTATATGGTTTGCACCTGTAAAATTTGTGTCAAAAGAAGAAAAGTGTTTTTGGCTCTCGAGCTCCAGTAATCTCGCCATTAAAAAAAATAAAAGATATTTTTACAAGTTATTCAAAAATATGAAAATAATTCTGGAAAAGAGTCGGTGATACATCTCACAATCATGCAAAATCTTAACCCGAAATTCTTTTTATTTTGTGCTAGATAAAAATGATAAAATCTGATATGTTTTGGATATTTAAAAATGACTACTCAAATCTACACTTTTGTTATTTTTGTGTATCTCAAAATATAAAGTATTTGAAAAAAACAAATCACATTTGTGGGATAAAACATCGATTATATACGGATTTTTTCATAATTTTTTAAAAGCTAAAATTATGATTTTTTAGAAAAAAGTTCGCTGATACCTATATCACTACGGGAGGAAGTCAAGGTGCCGACGGCTAAATGCTATGTCGATGGCTTTTTGTCGGAGCCGTCAGCGCAGGCCTCGAACAAGGTAGGCCGCGAAGAAAGCCGTCGGCACAAAAAAGTCGTCAGCATAGGAAAGTTTGTGCTGACAGTGGCCATCGGTACATGGGTCTCCACCGTGACGGCGAGGCGATGTCGTTATATTTTTGCCCTCTAGCTCTATGCCGATGGCCAGGCCGTAACCACAAACCTGGATTTTTTCCCTCCACGCACCCCCTTGGATCGCCTTTTAAGTTTCAACTGAATGACATAAAATGATTAAAAAAGAAATCAAAAATAAAATCCTTAGAGATATACATGTGTTATGTCATCTAGTTGCAAGAGAATTTAATAAAAATGAATTGCGGCCTTTGTTGCAAATTGCTTCAAGTATCGGTAAAACAGTTTTTTGGTTGCATACGATGTTAGAAAAAATGTATAATATACTAAAATGATCATGGGAAACAGTTAGATTCGAATTTCAAATGGAAATACGAAAGTAGGAAGATTTTAGTTTTTCGTTAGAAATTTAGGATTATATATATTTAAAAATAAACACATTAGTAATTGAATTCTGCATAAAGATTATTATTACTTAATCATTGATGTTAATTTAAATAATTGTTTAAAATTCAAAAACATAGAGAGTTGTGATATCATGGTGTAAGGGTTAATAAGATTGATATGGTAGTATTATCAACAAGGTGTCATTTATTTCTTGAAACCTCAACTGGAAGGAATGAAGAAGTTAAACGTGCTAGGGTTGGAGTGACATCCTGAATAGTGTCTTACACTATTCTTTTTGAAACAAGACAAGACTTGTCATTTTCATTGATAAAGAAGAAGGCGGCCGATTTATTAGCGAGAAAACTGACCAAAAACCGATACAAATGCACCAATATCGTCATGGAACAAAACCATATTGGGCACAACCCCTGACCGACCTCGCAAAATACCAACAATCGGCCACACACGCCAACGAGAGACAACTCTAACTTGGCCGTCGAGCATCACAAGAGAACTATGCTGGGCTTGCATCGACCAAATCGTCCTCCACACGACCGATTGCCGGTCATCATTACTGCAGAGGCACACCCCACCGTAGCTCCGACTCCACAGCGACACAACGAAGGACGAGAATACCCATCGGACATGTCGGTAACCGACTATCGAAGCCCAAACCGCGACCCAAGCTCTGCTTGACGCATCATCGTTGCCAAACTGACCGCAGCGCCCCAAACGAGGCGCCTGAACAACCATCCACCCTCTAGTCGCCAAGACGAAGCCAACTCCGAAACGATGCCCTCAGCAAGGAGAAAGACCCAGAAGCGTCTCCATTGTCCGATCCCAAGGATCTACGGTTTCCCTGTGAAGGCAAAACTCCGAGGTGATGAGAGGAGCCCTGAACGACGCTTCCAAGAAAATCAACGGCACCCACATGTGTCGCCGTCGCTAGTCCGGACCAAAGCCCGGACAAGGATTTCTCCTAGGGTCCTTCACCTCGAACCACCCGAGCTGTGAGGCAACGAACTACAACCAACTTCCACATCCAAGACCGCCACAGCACCACCTCCCTGCCGCTGGCAAGCCCCAACGGATCCAAGATGGATCGGGCCAGCAGCACAACCACCCATGCCACCACCTCTCCAACCGACGACATCACTGCCGCACCGCCGGCCTGGCCGGACGCAGGGATTGAAGCTTGGAGCTCCAGATCCGCCACGAAGGAGGCTCCCTGGGCCAACCGGTAGCAATGCCACCCCCGTGACCGAAGATGCCGGCCACCATCCACGGGAACGCTCTGAAGCACGTCACCGCGGCCACCACCTGAGCCTCCGCCACCGAAGCGTTGTCGACTCGCGTAGGGCCGTCGCCCTGGCCTCCTCACGTCGGTCAGCATGCAGCCGCCTCACCCGATAGCACATTCAGCGGCGGGCCCCGCCACGGCGGCTGCAGCGATGGATGGAGACGGACTTGGGGGGAGGGGGGCGTGAGGAGCGCGCGAGGGGTTTGGGCTTGCTTGTCCTACACTGTTTGGACGTACAGTAAATGTTTTGCTAGTTTTTTTTTGCGTATAAATGTTTTGCTAGTTGCAACCGCCGCTGCACACGCTACAGCAGGTATCACGCCACGCGGTATTGGAGACGCACTAACTGCAGGTATAAAGTTCTTGCTCTACGCGGCCTGCGGAAAATACGCGGTGACGACGAGATCTAGGCAGCTAGGCGACACGCATTGTCAGGTGGACATCTTATGACGTGGACACGATGGGCATATACATACGTTATTATGTACACCAATCGGAAGACTGAACTGACCCCAAACAGGTCAACTTCTTCCTCTTCGTGTTGCTCCTTTATCTAGATCCAATCCCACCTGCCATAGCTAGCAACAAGACTGACCATTTATCTCGTTCCTCGATTCCCATAGCTAGATCCAATCCCACCTGCCCATAGATCCCTCAAGGCTTCCAGATTCACTGTCGAAGGTTAGTGACTGTGCCCAGCATGTTCTTTTTAGCTGTTAAATTTTGCATTTTTACTCTTATTTATGCTGTTTTGTAAACTGAGAATAACCCACAACCAGTCGCTGCTCACGGTCGATCCTCAGAAATGGCCCCTTCTGGAAGTAAAACCCAAGAGAACAACACGAGCCCCGAGCTCCCGGAGGAACTGCCATACGACTTTCTGAAGCAAATCACGAATGACTTCGCCGAAGATCGGAAAATCAGTGGAAGTCCATTCGGAACACTCTATAAGGTGTGATAATTTTCCATTGGTGTTTTGGTGTTCCAGAGGTTGAGGAAGACATGCTAATATATCTGCGAGATTGAACAGGGATTTGTTCCGGACGGTGACAGAGTGATTGCCGTGAGGAAACTCCAGGAGAACGCGCCGATGCCTGCCGACAAAACGTTTTCAAAGGAGGTTCAGAATGTCATGGCGCTCAAGCATGAGAACATAGTGCAGCTGGTTGCATTCTGCAGTGAAACAACCAAGAAGCTGGTGCAGTTCGACGGAAAGTATATCCAGGCAGACATAACTGAAAGTTTGCTCTGCTACGAATATTTACCTGACGGAAGCCTCGAGGAGAAACTTTTTGGTAGTATATTATTTCCCACATATTCTCATTTACCATATTTCTTAGCGGTTAGTTTTCAAGTTTGGGGATAGGACATCGTTTTTCTACACTATTTGGTTTTCCATCGTCCCATCTAGTTTCTTGTAATGCATGTTTACAGTTATTAATATTCCAAATTGCTAACCCTCTTATGCTGATATGCACTATGCAGAGGCCGAAGCAGCTGAGGATGTCTCTTCGGCTGAACCCAGCATTGACTGGGGCACACGCTTCAAAATAATCAAGGGGATTTGTAAGGGCTTGCAATATTTACACAAGTTGGACATTCCCATTATCCATATGGATCTGAAACCTGAAAATATACTGTTGGATGCAAATATGGTGCCAAAGATTGCGGATTTCGCATTTTCGAGAGTCTTTGGCCAAGAACAAACCAGATTGTGCACACAAACAGTTGTGGGATCCTAGTAAGCTTGAGAACATTACTCTGTTCCTTATTATAATGTAATTCCCACTTAACTTTAGATGTTAATGCGATCCAGCGGATACATGGCTCCAGAGTATCTATACAAAGGTGAAATCTCAGCGCAGTCAGACATATATAGTTTAGGCCTAATGATAATTGAGATCACCACAAGAGAGAAGAACTGCCCCGAAAAAGACCAACCATCCGCAAGAAAATTTATTGATAAAGTATGATGAGACTCTAATTATTTGAGTTTTGAAGATTGAAATTGGAGATTTATGCTACATTTAGTTTGCATATAACCACCAAGCATTGTTTCTGTAGGTATGTAAAGAGTGGACACCAGAGCATATAGCATCGAAGTATGCATTGTTAGATTCAGAAGGCCACAAACAGGTTAAAGCATGCATCGAAATTGGGTTAAAATGTGTTGAGGTTGACCGGAAATGCAGACCTCCCATAGATGAAATTGTTGACACTCTCAACGGACTGCGTGAAAGCCGAACGGCAAAAAAGGTATGCTAATACAGGATTATGTAATTTCTTATAGTGAATTGAGATAACTTCATTTTAATTTTCGTCTGAAATAGCTGATCAGTTCTTTATTTTTTGGTAACTAAAGGAGGGTCACTGCTGTCCATCTATATTCACGATGGTGCGTATGCACAAACGTCTTAATCGTTAAAATTACAAGCATATTCATGTTTACATTGATATATTTAAATTTTCTGACACTGCATATATTGCGTTTATTTTGTGTTGTTGCCATACTTTGTATACGAACTAGCACATACACGCCCTTCACATTCATTAAGGAAGGGAGTCTCAATCATCACAGATATCTGGTCGGATATTTTAGATATGTCCCAAATGTAGAATTTCTTTGCGCATCATAAGAATCCTTTCACGTGATTTTGCTGCGAACTGAAGAGTACTACAAAAATATATACCCTCTGCTGTTCATTTCTGCCTGCCAGCTAATAGGAAGTGTGTATTCTATCTTAGGATGTCACCTAGCGATATGAATGGGACACTCGAAGAGCTATGTTGTAGAAATTTCGCAACTATAAAAAGCCAAAAGTATATGGCCATACTTAACTAGGTTGGATGACCATGATAAACAAACAAGAAAAGAAATAATCCTCTTCTCGTGTGTAGCATAAAATGTTTTCATTAAGATATAAGCAATCTGGTCATCAACTGCATAATCATGTCTACAATACTGTTTTTTTTTTGGCAAATGTTTTTTTGTGTAATGTGTATACTACAGTTGCCAACTAAATGCACTGTCTACTTCATTGGCTTTCATATTTTAATATATATCTTACTGTAATTGTAAAACATGTGATTTCTAAAATGAACCACCTATCTGCATGATCATACAGTTTCTGCTAGACATTTCTGATTGCTCCAACACGCTATATGAAATTTCAGGTCACCCGCACGTCTACAACTAGCGCGAAGCTTAGATCCATTTTTGGTGACAAGAAGAAATAGTGCTCTAGTATTTGCTACAAGATCTTATGTATGCTGGAAATAAGACCCGTAGATGTCATGTCAGTGTGGAAACATCTCAAATCCTTGAACTAAAATCATGACACTTATTATGGATTGGAGGGAGTAATTTTTTCAGAAATTATATCTTTTGTTACTGTTGTGTTTCATATCCTTTCAAATAAGAATCGGTTTCCCTGGTACAATAAGATAATGTTGTTAACTTTAGTATGAAAAGTAACTCTACCATTTCCGAACATGGTAAAGACAGCGAACAGCGCTCGCTCGCCCTCTGCAGAACAAAAATAGGGATGTCCGTCTATTTGTCTCATTAATCGAATTACTACGTAAAAGCACGTGGCTAGGTACCTTCCTCAACCAAAATCAGGATTCAGGAGCACAACCATGTAAGAGATACAGAAGATGGTGTTCTAAGAACTTAAAAAGTTTGAAAACTTCGAAGACTAGCAGATTTTTTTTGTATATCTCTAAGAAAAGTTAGGCATACGTGTCAATGGCGAGGTTCCGAGAGCTTGTCTCTCTGTTGCTGGCCACGGCTAGTACCCGGGTGCTGCTCAATGGCGAGCCAGGACCCCCGATATGGCATCGGAGGGGACTGAGACAGGGGGACCCCCTGTCGCCATCTTTGTTCGTCCTAGTGATGAACTCGCTCAACAAGGTGCTTGCCAAGGCATATGAGCTGGGTGTGCTGCGACGGTTGGCGCGGCGGGACCTGGCGACCTCTGTGTCGCTCTATGCGGATGACGTGGTGATCTTCTGCCACCCTGACGAGTCAGAGTTGAGTGCGGTCCGTGGCATACTGGAATTGTTCGGACAGGCCTCCGGCTTACGCACCAACTTCGCCAAATGCTCGGTATCCCCGATTGCGTGTTCGGAAGAGGAGGCTGGGGCGGCAGCGGTGCACATGGAGTGCCAGCTAGCGCCTTTCCCGGTGAAGTACTTGGGTATTCCCCTATCTACAAGGCGTCTGTCGGCCGAGACTTTCCAGCCGCTTGTAGATAGGCTAGCTGACAAGCTGCCGACGTGGCGGGCGTCTATGATGCCGCAAGCTGGACGTTTGGCGCTGATCCGGGCCGTGCTGGCGGCAATCCCGTTGCATCAAATAATGGTCCTGGCACTGAACAAAAAGACTCTCAAGCAGATCAACAAGATTTTGCGAGGGTTCCTCTGGGTAGGCCGGGCAGAGGCCAATGGAGGTCACTGCCATGTGAACTGGGCAAGGGTGTGTCGACCGCCGCATCTAGGCGGACTGGGGATTCCCGATCTGGCACGTATGGCCATAAGCCTAAGGGTGCGCTGGCTGTGGAGGATGCGCACTGACCCCCTGCGTCCGTGGCGTGGGCTGGACATGCAATTCTCGAAGATGGAGCTGGACATCTTTGCCGCCTCCACCTCGATGAGGGTTGGCAATGGAGAGTCAGCCCTCTTCTGGGAAGACCGATGGCTGGGCGGCCGTTCCATCAAGGAGATGGCGCCGGAGGTGTACGCGCTGGTCCCTAAACGGCGCAGGAAGATGCGCACGGTGCGCCAGGCACTGGTTGACCGCACCTGGATCCCCGACATGGCAGGAGCGCCTAGTGCCCTTGCACTATGGCAATATGTGCAATTATGGGGCAGACTGAGGGACGTCCAGCTTTCGGTGGAGCAGGACACGATGGTTTGGGTCTGGACGACGGATGGACAGTACACATCCCACTCTTGCTATGAGGCCCTCTATCAGGGAGGGATCATATCATCATCATGGGAGCTGAACTGGAAATCCTGGGCGCCTCCAAGGGTGAAATTCTTCATATGGTTGGCCTGTCTAGACAGGTGTTGGACGGGTGAGAGGCTGGCACGTCGTGGTCTACCACATGCGCCTCCGCTGTGCAACCAATCCGAGGAGACTATGACACACCTTCTCACTGGTTGCCCATTCTCCAGGACGGTTTGGTTCGAGGTCCTTTCATGGATCCGATCCACCTCCGGACCTCCTTCTTTGGAGGGGGACTTCGTGGAGTGGTGGTCGCGAGCGGTGCGTACCGCCCCTCGCCAGTTGCGTAAAGGTACATCGTCGATAATCATGCTCACGGCGTGGTGGATATGGAAGCACCGGAATGCTGCGATCTTCGACAACGCACAACCTTCAGTGCCTTCCCTGCTCGGCGACATCAGGACCGAAGCGCAACAGTGGGCGAACGCGGGAGCCCGGGGTGTCCGCCAGCTCCTCCCCTAGACTAGGTTTCCTTTCTTGGGTTGAGTTGTAGTGCGGGGTGTTTGTCCTCTCTTGGACATGTACATATGACCTTTCTCTTTATCTATCAATGCATCGAAACGCAAGTCTTTTGCGTTTTCGCGAAAAAAAAAGAAAAGTTAGGCATACGTGCTTTGCAAATTCACAGAAAAGATGCTGCTCTATTATTGCGAACCAAGTAGGTCCTTGACAGGTTGGGGCGATGGGGAGTCCTCCATGAGTTCAGATCACAAAGGATAATCTGCGGATTTTCACCATGCAGGGTGCCCCGAGTGTTCAGGCCACAATGGCGTACGCTGAAGGTTTGCGCTATGTAGGATCTTTTGACCGCATACGACAACTTACAGTTTTGGGACCTCCCTGGCCCTCTCGACCTCGAACCACAAAAAATGGGAATGGTGCCAATATTCCACAGAATTAGTTCAACCGGATACTGTCACGTAATATTACCTTATGATTTCCTAAAGGACCCAAAACTCCTTAATTAGGTTTTCATACCATATTACCATGAGAGGCGAAACTGTGATGTTACTGGATCAGCAACCCCACCATACCTTATTGGCACGAAGAGTTGTCCGCATGTTCTCTTTCCCTCTTTTTCTTAACTTTTAATTGACATAACTAATTTTCTCAATATGTCATGTTATTTAGGACATTTGCGATACATAAAAGTTACATGCACTGATAGAATTAAAAATGTATGTGTACCTATGTGGCTTCTAGTAAAACATGCCCGGTCGGTCTTCTAATATCCGATCGGTCAACTGCTGACCGACCGTGTCACAAAATTGGAATTTTTTGAAAACGTGTGCTATTCCTGGAAATAAATAATAAATTCGTATTATTAAAAAAATCGCTAAGTTCAAACAGGAAGGATCACAAATTGAATATGAAGAAATAAATTGAGTCAAATCTAACCTCCATGCTTGGTCAGTTGGCGCTACGATACTTGCATTCATTAGAAACTATCTTTTCCAACAGCAACTCTGCCCCCTTTGTTGTTGAGATAATCTGGTCATCATCTGCATAATCATGTCTAAAATACTGTTTTTTTGGCAAATGTTCGTTTGATGTAATTTCTATAATACAGTTGCCAACTAAATGCACGGTTTACTTCGTTGCTTTCATATTTTAATATATATCTTACTGTAGTTGTAAAACATCTGATTTCTAAAATGAATCAACTATCTGCATGATCATACAGTTTCTCCTAGACATTTCTGATGGCTCCAACATGCTATATGAAATTTCAGGTCACCCGCACGTCTACAACTAGCACGAAGCTTAGATCCATTTTTTGTGACAAGAAGAAATAGTGCTCTAGAATTTTCTACAAGATCTTATGTATGCTGAAATAAGACAGAGACTACAAGCCACAACTAGTTGCTGGTGCACCCATCTTTCATGTCACACCTGCAAGTTTTTAAAAATTCCAAAATAAAATCATAGACCTAGATTATGTTGTATCTCGTGCATCTGCCAAGTTTCATTCAAAAATATGATAATATGTGACCTACACAAAAAGAACAAATGATGTGACTGGATAGTTTAGGACACTGCTCACTTATGTCTTCTATTTTTTGCACAGGTCTCATGTGGTCATATTTTGACACAAAATTTTGGAGGTGGACAACATATAACATAGCCAGTGTCCATTATTTATGTCACATTTTTTGAAAATCCAGAAATATGACATATAATAATGAGGTGCAGGCGTAACTAGTGGCGGAACATTCTCAGATGTTACTCCCTCCGATCCATAATATGTGTCATGATTTTTAGTTTATATTTGAACTAAACCACAACATCTATTATGGATCGACAAAATTATATCTTTTGTTACTGTTGTGGATGTTCATGTCGTTTCAAATAAGGATCTGTTTCCCCAGTTCAATAAGATCATACTGTTAACTTTAGTATGAAAAGTAACTCTACCTTTTCCCAACATGTTAAAAACAACGAACATCTCTAGGAACAATTGTCTCATTAGTTTTCCCATTAAAATTCCTACCTAAGACCACCTACAATGGGCCACGGTATTTTGGACACGAGATTGATCCATTTTAGTCCGTTTGCGGTGGCCCGCGGGTAGGAACTAGGTGTAGCTTCGTACGCGGTTGCGGCTGTTTGCAAAAAAATACTGAGGTAGAAAAAAACTTAAACACAGGCGGGCTGTTTCTGATCTTACTCGCTGGTGCCGCCAACTTCTAGCCCTCCTTGCCGAGGTAGCTGAAGACCTACGGCGGCGCCAGACATTAGCCATCGGAGGAGGCGGTGGCAGCTGGTCCGCTGCTAGCGGTGCTGGCACCGTCGTGGCCTGCTGCAAGAGGTGGATGGCCTCCTTGAGGCCAATCCACTTGGAGCGCTACTCGACCTCGGAGATGGCCATCGCACGCACGACGACTTCTTCTTCTGTTACCTACGGCTCCTCCATTGGCTCGTACTCTGTGTTGTTGTCCTCCGGCGGGTCCTCGACGCCGGCCTGCATGTAGGCCTTCGGGGGAACGCCGGCACCCACGGGAGCGGCTCTGCGTATTGGGTGTCGGCCCCATGGTACCGGAACCAATCGCCTTGGCTGGGGAGTGGCGTGGGGAACATGTACCCCGGCCACCCCTCCACTGGTAGCGCATCATCCTCCTCCTTCACGGGCGTCGGCGGCGGTGCCTGGGGCAGTAGCGGCGCGTCCTCCTCCTCCTCGTAGTCGACGTCGCCATGGACTGGCGTGTGTGCGGGTGGACCGCGTAGACCCACTGCCATTTAAGAAGACCATGTGGACTGGCCTATGTGCGGGTGGGTCGCGTGGACCCACCTTCTCCTCACCTTCCTCAGTCGCTGATGCGTGGGACAGCTGAAATTTACCGCGGACGCACACGCTGTCTGCGGCCACCGCAAACCCACCCCAATTTTGGCTAGAAATGCAGGCCAAACGGACACAAATGATCGTGAGGTCCGTGTAGTTGGGCCTTATTTTTTTAGCCGCGAGGACACCGACAGATACAAATGATGTCAAACGACTTCAATAGTTTGAGAACTTCAAAGTCCAGAGGATTTTTGAATATCTCTAAGAAAAGTTAGAGAAGTACATACATGCTATGCAAATTCACAGAAATGATACTGATCTATTGTTGCAAACCAAGTAGGTCCTTGACAGGTTCGGGCGATGCAAATTCCTCCATGAGTTCAGATCACAAGGATAATCTGCGGGTTTGCACCATGCAGGTTGCCCCGAGTGTTCAAACATAATGACAAGAATTACTTCAATGGGATACTGTCACGTAATATTCCCTTGTGATTTTCTGAAGGACCCAAAACTGCTTCATTAGGTTCTCATACCATGAGCGGCGAAAATGTGATGTTGCTGGATCAGCAACCCCACCTCACCTTATTGGCACTTAGAGTTGTCCGCAGCTTCTCTTTCCTTCTTATTTGACATAACTATTTTTCTCAATATGTCATGTTATTTTGAACAATTGTGATACACAAAAATGATTACACGCATGGATATAATTAAAAATGTACTTGCACATATATATTGAAAATTGAACTCGGCTCCCAGGTGCATATGATACCTCCATCCAAAAAACATATTTCTTTGTCTAGAAAATTAACAAAAAAATTCGCATCTATATCTCAACAATCTATGTGGGTTTGTGTAGTTTCACCAAAAGCCAATATTTGTTTGGTCAGTGTAAGAAAGACAAAACATGTCTTGCAAAAATGCATTCGTTAAAAGATATATGCAATCTGGTCGTCATCTGCATAATGTTGTCTATAAAAAAACTGAGCCAAATATTTTACTTGTAGTTATATTTATAATACTTTTCAGAAGTAAATGCACGGTTCACTTTGGAGTTTTTCATTTTTTAGTATATATTTTACTACACTTACAAACATCTGTTTTCTAAGAAAAAACCAAACATCTGAATCATTATATCTCTCTACTGTACATTTCTGATGGCTCCAACGTGCTATTTCAGGCTTGTTGTGCTTCTTCAGCAAGCACGAAGCTTGGATCCTTATTGGTCAAAAAAGAAATAGTGCTCTAGTATTTGCTACAGGATCTTATGCATGCTGGAAATTATACTTGCAGATGTCATGTCAGTGTGGAAACATTAGATGTTATTTCTTTTAAGAAATTGTAATTAACCATGAAACGATATTGTTGTTTTTATTGTTCATGTTAGTTTGAAATAAGAATCTTCCCATAGGTAATCTTCGGCTCGGCCAAAGCCTCTCGACAAAGGGTCTCACTCATAAGTTAGCTTTTTTTATGAATCTTGATCACAATATAACAAACTCCACCTTGAGACAAGCTTTATATTAGAGCATGAACTTCAACAATCTAGTGAATAACAAAGAAAACACTTTCAACGCTAAACAACTATTAGGAATAAACAGTTATATCAACAAAGCTAGAGCAAAGCTCAAATTTGACAACAAAAACTAACTTTGTTATCATATCAGCAGGATTATTATTAATACTAATCTTGCATACCTTTAGTTTACCTTGTGTAAAAATGTCATGAACATAATGTTACTTGACATCAATGTGATTTGCTCTTTTATGAAAGATTTGATCTTTAGTAAGGTATACGACACTTTAGTTGTCAGCACTGTTGGAAAAGGCGATGCCTAGACAACGCTTAAGCAATAGGCGATGGATAAATGCCTCGCCTAGGGCATAAGCGAAAGTCTAGGCATGGCAACCTAGAAATTATCTTCATCAATAAGAAATCCTGCCATATTTCACTAACGAAGCTAGATGGGAATTATTCTAGAGGTAACTATTATAAATTTATATATTTACATGCTCTAAATTGATGAGTATTCACATATAGTAAGCCATATACACATTTGATGCTATAAAATATATCCGTACGCCTAGGGCGCTTAAGCATCGCCTACTAGGCGAATGCCAACCACCTCGCTTACGCCTAGCGTTTTTTCCAACCTTGGCTGTCACAAAACAAGTTAATGCAAAAATTATTTATACAAAGATCGGTAAACAAATATTTCATCCAAACAGACTCTTTACATCCCTAAAAAGAACATACTCTTTACATGCTTCAGCAATAGTCATGATTTAACCTTAGTAGTGGATTGAGAAACAACTGATTATAGGTTGCCTTTCAACTCACATCACATCCACCAACAGAAACAAATAACCTGTGAGGGACCTACTCTTATCAAGTTGGCACCTTAAGTACTTGACGAAGCCAGCAAGACTTAGCCACTGCGTTCACGACAGCCATGTACTCCGCATCCGCCCTAGAGCGCAAAACTGTCTGCTGCCGCTTCAAGGACCATGATGCAAATTTTGGCCAATGATAACACAAATTTCAGAGTTGGATTTGCGGTTGTTGGGGCACCCGGCCGAGACTACATCTGAGTAAGCGACAGGATTGTGATCCTTCGACCTGCCAAGGTAAAGACCAAGATGCGAGGTGCCTTGGACATACCAAGGAATTCTCTTCAGCGGTGTGATGTGGGGTTCGCGTGGATCATGCATGAATAAAAAAATCTTCTGCACGGCATAAGCAAGATCGGGCCGTGTGAGCGTGAGGTATTGTAGGCTTTGGTCTGTCTAAATTCATCTCAAACACCATACCTCAACATTAGGATCTTTAGCAGAGTAACTCCTTGGTGAAAACGTGTAACAAATGATAGCTGAAAAAACACTAATTGAATGTTAACTGGATCAGTTGTTCACAAGTATTCTAGACACAAAATGTAATTGGAGTGTAGAATGGCTCTGGGAACCACATTTTCTGTCTGGCATACGTAGGATAATACCTGGATGAAACGGGACGCATATTACTAGCTATAAATTGGTCAGACGGTCCATGTAATGTGTCGTACGTGTGCGTGTAGCACAACTCATTGGAGTGGGTTGTCCTATTGAGGGGAATTAATGGAACTACATGCTAATAGTTTCTTTAATCACTTAGATACTCCACTACCGGTCTCTCTTTTCTATTATTATTGTCAGCCTACTTACATCCATGTGAACTACTTGATCATAAGATGCTCTTCCACGATTTAAGTTAATGACCTTGGACCCATACATCAAAGACTAATACACTATGAGTTGAGTTGTCCCAATCTTATTTGCCAGATCTATTCAACATTTTCTCTGCCCGAGGTAAATGCATGAATCCGAGTGATAGCTAGCTAGCATCACCACATGCTATCTACTTTACACAACAAGTGGGCAAGTTACTAATCATAAAAAGAATACTTGTAAAATAGTCATGGGGCAATTGTTTCATTAGCATGACGAAGAGACAAGTTGGTGTGAACTTCAATGACTTGAGCTACCGAGTCTTGTTAGTTTATTTCTTAAATCTCATCAAGTGGTCCTATTGCTAAGAATATCGACATCAGACTTTGCTTCCTATGCTTTTTTTTGTTGAGGTGCCAACTTTTTCTTTGTTCATATAGTAGAAGCCTTTTTGCATTGTTTTGGTCTTTCAAGTATATGGTGTAATATGTTTTGGTTTGTTAATGGAATAAGATGATTCTTTACTCCATTACGAGTATAGTTTGCCAAATATGATCTATGTCATGTATATAGGAGTATTTGTATGATACCACCAGATAGAACCAATGACGACTTATTGTTGATGTGGAGCTTCTAGCTACCTCTCCGAACATGACACAAGGAAGCGTCAAAGGATTGTGCGCATCCATTCAATATGTCCTCTACGCATCAAACAAAGCACCAAGACAAAACTAGTGACTGACAAAATGTTTAGGAGGACACAGTCGTGAACTTCAAGGACTTAAGCTACAAGTCCTTCTACTCTTCTTTCCCATGTCATCACGTAACTTAAGAGCTTAGAATACTGTCATTTTAGAACTTCGCTTTGTTCAAATGCCTAGAGGCCATTCCATATGTTTTGGTTTTTAAGATACAGTTGTAAGAGCATCTCCATCGGCACCCTCCAAATAGGCGCCGGCAGTGGCGCCGGCACAGCCATATGGGAGGCATCGGCACAACATCCTCTATTTGGGGATGGTGTTCCCACACCGGCGTCCCCCATACGGCGGCCCCAAAAACCTGATTTTTCTTTTTACAATATTTTGAAACAACATATCAATCATATAAATTATTCATACAATATTTTGATATAGTTCAACACAAATTAAGAAATGAAATTATTCATACAATATTTTGATATAGTTTAACACAAATAGAAATAAAATTATTCGTACAATAATTTAAATTAAATCATGCATTGTTGGCGGCTCGTCTCCTCGCCCACAAATGCGCAGCCAGATCCGCCTGAAGTTGAGCATGAACACGTGCATCTCGAATTTCCTGATGCATGTGAAGGAAAGTGATAGCTGGGTTCATGCGTTCAACAACAGGGTTATTGCAGTACTTGTAGCAGCAACTATTTATTAGAAAGTTCGTTCCAAAGAAACTTTGCAAATGGCAATAAACACAACCCTGCAACTGCGTTGTCGGGCGCAACCACGTCCACACCCAAACCGTGGTTTGGAAATAACCTATACTATAAAGTGCTAAAATGGCAAGTATTTGAGAGTTCTAAGTAACTAAGAGCAAAGTAAATAACAAATGTAAACTAAAACAAGAGAATGTTGAGAGTGTGTTTGTAATATAGTTGAGGGGTTCTCAAGGAGTGTAGGTTCCACCTCTAGTATTGCTATTACTTATGATTAGAATGAACTATATCTTTGCTATGCTATGTGTGGGGAGAACTCCATAATAAAATGCGCCCAGAAAGCCATCGGTCATCGCATCTCTAAATAACCACAGCAGCTAGTCTTCTGCAAGCCACATATTGACTATTGCTATTAAGGGTTTTACCCTATGGTTATCGATATGAGCTTAGTGAATCCCTCCTTATCCTCCCCCCCATCCATGTGTTAAAGCGCCGATACGGTAATGTCACTTCCCGCCGTTCACTCTATCACACTTCAAAGGATAGGTCCCTCCTTGTCCATAAGGCAAATATTACGTGGTGCACTTCACATAACATCAAGAGGAGAGAACTAACACATATTCATAGATCAAAGGTATAACATATCTTTATTTCACATCATAATATTACTAGGGTTTCTCCATATCTCCTCAAGAACAAAGGAACTTCTCATACATGAAGGGGATCAACATCATAGCAATATGAATATGAAGGTACAATTGCATACAAGTGTAAATCCTAATAGGGTTCGGATCACAACCAAGTAGACAAAGAGGATTGAAGATGTAGACGTTGATGATGATGATGATGATGATGATGATGATGATGATGATGATGATGATGATGATGATGATGGAGACCGATGCGTTGGCCTTCAAGATCCTAGCCTCCTCCTCCTCTTCTGTGTTGGTGGAGATGGTGATGGAGGCGGCGGCGACCGAGCAGCAGGGCTTCACCCCTAGGGTGTGGATGAAGTGGTGTCCTCCTCCTTGGCTCCTCCCCTCCTTAAATAGCACTCTGGAGGTCAGTTTCGCGAACCGACGGAGCTAGGGGCTGAATATGCCCATCGGGCCTTCACAAATGTTGTTCCGTTTGATGAAACGGAGCCGTCGGAGCCCAGTACGGGCGGACGGTACGGGCGGGGTCTGCCCGTACCGATGGTCGCTAAACTTGCGGATGCTTTCGTATTTTGCTCGCCATTTCTTCATCCGGACTCCGATTGAGGTGTTCTTCGGCTTGTTGAACTCGTATGGACGAGGATTACAACACCATGGCATTAGATCTTAAATATAAGATGTTGAAAAAATATCACTTTTCCTACACCTCATATGGCTAAGTATGGTGCTTGTAATTCTCCCATCTTGTACCCTCTTGGTCCCTTTTGCTCCTGTTTTCCATGATTGCCAATAACACCTAAATACACATAAAATACAAGGGAAACATAATAAAATCCTAATAAAACTACTAAATATGCGAAGCTCATATGAAAATGAACAAGAACTCGAGTATCTAGCTAGAGCATGAAATGCGTGACAATATGAGTAATAGTATACTTAAAAACCTCAGTAAAATATTTCTAAATTTCGAGCTATCAACTTCCCCAAGCTTAGCTATTACTCGTTCTCGAGTGACAAAGTGAAAAAGAATAATAGTGAGAAATAAACTTTGGTATAAAAACTCACAAGTGCGACGTGATATCCTATACTTACCCAAGCTATAAGTAAGATGCAACATAATCATACAAGGAAACACCAATTCAGTTATGTTGGTCCATAAGAGATCACTTACAACTTCTATGCCTCATGTTAAAAGTAAATCTACCTTGAAATAAAACTTGTGATCCTCCTATTGCTCCTTTTATATGTTTGTATATTAAGAGTAAGAGATCATGTCAAAAGAAGCATAACAATGGAGTGTTTCATTAAAACCCACATCAATTAATCAAGGTTATCAAAACACTTCTTTTCTATTTATTGTCTTTCAAGAATTTTCATCTAGTAGTAGCGAGTCCATGCCAAGACTTGAGAAGTGATACTTTTGGATTCCAATGATAGTTTCCAAACAAGAGTCATGAATGACATTTTTAATAAAATTTGCAACACTCAAGGGGATAGTAGTACACACGAGTAGCTAGCTACCCATGCATTCAACTCATAGCTGAAATTGGGATTGATACCTCGAATCGTAGAGTTGCTAGCATCCCAAGAGTATGCACCACAGTTTTGTAGACAAGCTTAAAGCATTATCATACTTTGATTCACAACATTACAGATTGGCATGTGTCTCGGCTACCACTAGGTTTCAATTAAATCAAACAACTCTTATCAAAAAGTGATATCAAATCTATATTCATATCTACGGGGTTGAATATCTTCATGGTTAAACTCTTAAGACAGTTGAACATTTCATAAGTCATCATTGAAAACTTTTTCTTATTGTACTTGATATTCTCAAGTGTAGAAATCATGGCAATGTATTCTAGAGGATCACAATATTTTTCTCAAGCTGGATAAAGATTTGAACATAGTGCATCAAAGCTCTAACTCAGCTCTTATGGAGATTAACAAAAAGCAAGTGCATCCCTTATATAAGTACGAAACATAACTTACTCAAGCAAGTCAATCAAAAATAGCGGGATACATGCTTGTTCAAATTTGTATTGAATGAGAGCATTGCACATGGTCCTAAACATGCTAAAGTAACTTCCCCAAGCTAGGCTCTTGCAAGAACCAAACTTGAATAGATCACCAAAAGAAAAGAGAAAATGCAGTTTTCAAAAGAGAGTGTGAGGAGTGGTTACCTACCCAAGCTTGATTAAAGCAAGGGTGATGCACTTTTACCATTGAGGTGCGGATAACCTCTCTTTCATTGGACAAGAATCTTTGCTTCAATGAACCTTCTTTAACGTGGAATGGTGATTTCCTTCCTAAAGAACCTGCTTGAAAACTTAAAGAGAAAAAAAATTATTCTTTTGGAAGCACGGGGTTAGCTCACAAGTGATGAAAGTATAAGTCTCACGAGGTCGGTTCATCAACCTAAGCACCCCACTTAAGTCAACAAACAAAGTCTAAGAGTTGTACAAACTCTTGGATTTGATGAAATGCAAATAAGACAACATATGAGACACAAGTGTGCAGCCCTATGTGCTTAATTAAAAAGGAGAAGTCTCGCTTAAGGCGGAAATCTCGCTACTAGAAATTTATTGAGCAAGGTTAGAGTTGGAAGGTTTTACTATACACTTGTTGTTGAAGCGTTGAGTTGAAGCAACCAAGCAACCAGTGTGGGCATTTGAATGGTTGGCACACACCGTCAATGTTTCCACACAAGGTTCAAGTCCCTGCGAAAATAACACAAGAAGTAAAAAAGCAAACGGTTCGGTGTATGAACGGAGTTCATTCACCCAACCGTGAAAACAAAAAGAGACAAAAAGAGACATAAAACACTACAAAGAATTATAGGCTAGGGAGTTTCAAAGGCAGATGCATTAAAACAAGATGCAATAGAACATGTAGAAGGTACTCTACTAACCTTGGCTTGTAAAAAAAATGAGTTTTTTTTGGTATACCTGTCTTTATTGCGTTATGTCGCCTCCTGGTACGGGCGGGTGATACGGGCAAATGCGTCCGTACTGACGCTCGCTATTCTTACTGGAAATTCTTGAAGTTTTGTGCGCCTGATGGCGAGATCAGTACGGGCGAGCGGTACGGCAGCATCCCGCCGTACCGACGGTCGCTAAACTTACAGTAACTTCTCTGGAACCTTTCCTGATTTCTTCATTGTGTTGTAGGAGCGGTACGGGCGGGTGGTACGAGTAGATGCCCCCGTACTGGTGCCCGCTAAAACTCCCTAGAGCCTCAAAAACCATTCATTCTTCTCCGAAAATTCACTAAGGACCTGAAACATTAGTCTAGCATCCAAAAACGCATACATATATTCTGTAGAAATTTTTTAACCAGGATATGCAACACATGATTTCATCAATTATCAATTCTACCTTTTGAAATAGTCCCAAGCCAACTCTAATAGGAAATCATGCATATATAAAAGTGCCTATGCAACATGAATGCAACTATACTCAAGACACAAAATTAAGAATGACACCTAATAACTTTCGGGTTGCCTCCCGGGAAGCGCTTTCTTTAAAGCCATATAGCTAGGCTTTGATGCTCCATTATTATTTCAAAAGATGAACTTGGAATTGTAGATTTTACCTTCATGAGGTTTGGAGCATCTCATAGTGGAGTACGTTCGGAGTCGTACCCGCTTGCGGTGCATCGGCATCTTGTAGATGAATAGGTTCTCGCTTTCAAGCGAGTGTGGATGCACCAAGTGTGGTGGGCATGCCTTCTTATGTGACTGCAACAAAAAGGTTAGGGATTCATGAATAAATTTTAAATCTTTACCTTGGCTTTCATTGTAGGGGAACACTTCATAGTATTCTTTTTTCGCACTAGAATTTTTTTCCTTCATATTAGCATCGAATGATTCATAGCAAAGTTCTATCTCTAGTTCATCATTAGTAATGCTCTCCTCATGAGTATCTAGGCACAAGGCCTCTGCATATAAATTATGTTCAGTTTTAGCATTACAAGAATCATCACTAAAGAGAGATGCATCATTAACAACCATAGAAATTGTAGTGTGCAACTCATTGTCAACCTCACCTTCTTGGTGTTCCTCCTCTTTATCTTGTGAATCCTGTAAATGGTTATTTTCGGGAACTACAAGTTTGCATTGTTTCTTACTCTTTATCACAAGTGCATTATCACTAAGATGTTCATTACAATACTCAACAATATATTGCAAGGTTTCGTATGCCATTTGTAAAAATTCATCATCACTACTCATCATAAGTATCATAATTTTTCGGAGTAGCTCATGGGCACCTTCATAAAGAACATACTCTATAATATCCCTATTAGCATCCTTACTATAGAAAGACGCCAATGCTTCATAATAAGTATGATAACATTGAAACCAAACCCGGCACATGTACATTTAGGGCATATTATTTGATAAGAAGAACATAATGTGTGAGCACAACATATCACTTGATAAAACATGTCATTTACCTGTGCCTCACCACTAGTTATGTGTTCCTCTTCATTGTACACATTGTCCTCTTCTTGAGTAGCCATGTGTAGGAATTTCTCTTATCCCTTCTCCTCCATTGCAAGTTGCATCTTGATACGTCTCCGACGTAACGATAATTTCTTATGTTCCATGCCACATTATTGATGTTATCTACATGTTTTATGCACACTTTATGTCATATTCGTGCATTTTCTGGAACTAACCTATTAACAAGATGCCGAAGTGCCAGTTCCGTTTTCTGCTGTTTTTGGTTTCAGAAATCCTAGTAACGAAATATTCTCGGAATCGGACGAAATCAACGCCAAAGATCTTAGAATCCCCGGAAGCATCCAGAACACACCAGAGAGGTCAGAGGGGGCCACAGGCCCACCAAACTACAGGCTGGCGCGGCCAGAGGGGGGGCCGCGCCGCCCTATAGTTTGGCCCCCCTGTCAGCCCCCCTGCGCCGCCTCTTCGCCTATAAAAGCCCTTTCGACCTAAAAACGCAGCACCAATTGATGAAACTCCAGAAAGACTCCAGGGGCGCCGCCGCCATCGCGAAACTCCAATTCGGGGGACAGAACTCTCTGTTCCGGCACCTCGCCGGACGGGGAATTGCCCCCGGAGCCATCTCCACCGCCGTCTTCACCGCCATCTTCACCGCCATCGCTGCTTCCATGATGAGGAGGGAGTAATCCACCCCCGAGGCTGAGGGCTCCGCTTGTAGCTATGTGGTTCATCTCTCTCCCATGTACCTCAATACAATAATCTCATGAGCTGCTTTACATGATTGAGATTCATATGAGTTTGTATCACAATTTATCTATGTGCTACTCTAGCAATGTTATTAAAGTAGTGTTATTCCTCCCGCACGTGTGTAAAGGTGACGAGTGTGTGCACCGTGTTAGTACTTGGTTTATGCTATGATCATGATCTCTTGTAGATTGCGAAGTTAACTATTGCTATGATAATATTGATGTGATCTATTCCTCCTACATATGCATGAAGGTGACAGTGTGCATGCTATGCTAGTACTTGGTTTAGTCTGTTGATCTATCTTACACTATAAGGTTACTTAAATATGAGCATTATTGTGGAGCTTGTTAACTCCGGCATTGAGGGTTCGTGTAATCCTACGCAATGTGTTCATCATCCAACAAAAGTGTAGAGTATGCATTTATCTATTCTGTTATGTGATCAATGTTGAGAGTGTCCACTAGTGAAAGTGTAATCCCTAGGCCTTGTTCCTAAATATCGCTATCGCTGCTTGTTTCATCGTTTCTATCGTGTTACTACTGCTGCAATACTACCACCATCAACTACACGCCAGCAAGCTATTTTTCTGGCACCGTTGCTACTTGCTCATACTTATTTATACCACCGGTATTTCACTATCTCTTCGCCGAACTAGTGCACCTATTAGGTGTGTTGGGGACACAAGAGACTTCTTGCTTTGTGGTTGCGGGGTTGCATGAGAGGGATATCTTTGACCTCTTCCTCCCTGAGTTCGATAAACCTTGGGTGATCCACTTAAGGGAAAACTTGCTGCTGTTCTACAAACCTCTGCTCTTGGAGGCCCAACACTGTCTACATGAAAGGAGGGGGAACGTAGACATCAAGCACTTTTCTGGCGCCGTTGCTGGGGAGGAAAGGTAAAAGGCACTCATACTTCGGTTCCAGGTAAAGTACTTTTCTGGCGCCATTGTGTTTGTGCTCGAAGCTATTTCCTTTAGATCCTGCAATTGCAACTTTTTGTTTCTTGTTTACACTAGTTAGGCATAATGGAAAACATCTGTGAGCTCTTTGTACTATTTCCCGAGTCAAGACATGAATGGTTTAATGCGAAAATTAAAAAACCCATGGAACATGTTAGCATGAATACTTTGAACACCATTGTTGCTAATGATATGGAAAATTCTAAGCTTGGGGAAGCTGGTTTTGATGAGCATGATCTTTTTAGTCCACCAAGCATTGAGGAGAAAATTTTCTTTGATGATACTTTGCCTCCTATTTATGATGATTATAATGATAGTAGTCTTTTGGTACCACCTACTATGGAGAGTAAATTTTGTTGTGATTATACTATGCCTCCAACACTTGATGAGAATAATAATGATAGCTACTTTGTTGAATTTGCTCCCACTATTACTAATAAAATTGATTATGCTTATGTGGAGAGTAATAATTTTATGCATGAGACTCATGATAAGAATGCTTTATGTGATAGTTATATTGTTGAGTTTGCTCATGTTGCTACTGAAAGTTATTATGAGAGAGGAAAATATGGTTGTAGAAATTTTCATGTTACTAAAATGCCTCTCTATGTGCTGAAATTTTTCAAGCTATACTTGTTTTATCTTCCTATGCTTGTTTCTTTGCTCTTCATGAACTTGTTTATTTACAAGATTCCTATGCATAGGAAGCATGTTAGACTTAAATTTGTTTCATACTTGCCTCTTGATGCTCTCTTTCGCTTCAATTACTATTTCTTATGAGTGCATCATTAAAACTGCTGAGCCCATCTTAATGGCTATAAAGAAAAGAACTTCTTGGGAGATAACCCATGAGTTATTTTGCTACAGTACTTTGTTTTATATTTGTGTCTTGGAAGTTGTTTACTACTGTAGCAACCTCTCCTTATCTTAGTTTTGTGTTTTGTTGTGCCAAGTAAAGCCGTTGATAGAAAAGTAAGTACTAGATTTGGATTACTGCGCAGTTCCAGATTTCTTTGCTGTCACGAATCTGGGTCTACCTCCCTGTAGGTAGCTCAGAAAATTAAGCCAATTTACGTGCATGATCCTCAGATATGTACGCAACTTTCATTCAATTTGAGCATTTTCATTTGAGCAAGTCTGGTGCCATTTTAAAATTCGTCAATACGAACTGTTCTGTTTTGACAGATTCTGCCTTTTATTTCGCATTGCCTCTTTTGCTATGTTGGATGAATTTCTTTGATCCACTAATGTCCAGTAGCATTATGCAATGTCCAGAAGTGTTAAGAATGATTGTGTCACCTCTGAATATGTTAATTTTTATTGTGCACTAACCCTCTAATGAGTTGTTTCGAGTTTGGTGTGGAGGAAGTTTTCAAGGGTCAAGAAAGGAGGATGATATACTATGATCAAGAAGAGTGAAAGCTCTAAGCTTGGGGATGCCCCGGTGGTTCATCCCTGCATATTTCAAGAAGACTCAAGCGTCTAAGCTTGGGGATGCCCAAGGCATCCCCTTCTTCATCGACAAATTATCAGGTTCCTTCTCTTGAAACTATATTTTTATTCAGTCACATCTTATGTACTTTACTTGGAGCGTCTGTTTGTTTTTGTTTTTGTTTGTGTTTGAATAAATTGGATTACATCATGCTTGTGTGGGAGAGAGACACGCTCCGCTGTAGCATATGGACAAGTATGTCCTTGGTTTCTACTCATAGTATTCATGGCGAAGTTTCTCCTTCGTTAAATTGTTATATGGTTGGAATTGGAAAATGATACATGTAGTAATTGCTATAAATATTTTGGGTAATGTGATACTTGGAAATTGTTGTGCTCTTATTTAAGCTCTTGCATCATATACCTTGCACCCATTAGTGAGGAAATACATAGAGCTTGTTAAAATTTGGGTTTGCATGAGTGGTTTCTCTAGAGTCTAGATATTTTCTAGTAAGATGTTTGAACAACAAGGAAGACGATGTATAGTTTTATAATGCTTGTAATATGTCTTTTATGTGAGTTTTGCTGTACTAGTTCGTGCTTGTGTTTGCTTCAAACAACCTTGCTAGCCTAAACCTTGTATCGAGAGGGAATACTTCTCATGCATCCAAATCCTTGAGCCAAACAACACTATGCCATTTGTGTCCACCATACCTACCTACTACATGGTATTTTACTGCCATTCCAAAGTAAATTGCTTGAGTGCTACCTTTAAAATTCCATCATTCACCTTTGCAATATATAGCTCATGGGACAAATAGCTTAAAAACTATTGTGGTATTGAATATGTAATTATGCACTTTATCTCTTATTAAGTTGCTTGTTGTGCGATAACCGTGTTCACTGGGGACGCCATCAACTATTCATTGTTGAATTTCATGTGAGTTGCTATGCATGTCCGTCTTGTCTGAAGTAAGAGAGATCTACCACCCTATGTTTAAGCATGCATATTGTTAGAGAAGAACATTGGGCCGCTAACTAAAGCCATGATCCATGGTGGAAGTTTCAGTTTTGGACATATATCCTCAATCTCATATGAGAAAATTATTAATTGTTGTTACATGCTTATGCATAAAAGAGGAGTCCATTATCTGTTGTCTATGTTGTCCCAGTATGGATGTCTAAGTTGAGAATAATCAATAGCGAGAAATCCAATGCGAGCTTTCTCCTTAGGCCTTTGTACAGGCGGCATAGAGGTACCCCTTTGTGACACTTGGTTAAAACATGTGCATTGTGATGATCCGGTAGTCCAAGCTAATTAGGACAAGGTGCGGGCACTATTAGTATACTATGCATGAGGCTTGCAACTTGTAAGATATAATTTACATGATACATATGCTTTATTACTACCGTTGACAAAATTGTTTCATGTTTTCAAAATAAAAGCTCTAGCACAAATATAGCAATCGATGCTTTCCTCTTTGAAGGACCATTCTTTTACTTTCAATGTTGAGTCAGTTCACCTATTTCTCTCCACCTCAAGAAGCAAACACTTGTGTGAACTGTGCATTGATTCCTACATACTTGCCTATTGCACTTATTATATTACTCTATGTTGACAATATCCATGAGATATACATGTTACAAGTTGAAAGCAACCGCTGAAACTTAATCTTCTTTTGTGTTGCTTCAATACCTCTACTTTGAATTATTGCTTTATGAGTTAACTTTTATGCAAGACTTATTGATGCTTGTCTTGAAGTACTATTCATGAAAAGTCTTTGCTATATGATTCAATTGTTTACTCATGTCATATACATTGTTTTGATCGCTGCATTCACTACATATGCTTTACAAATAGTATGATCAAGGTTATGATGGCATGTCACTCCAGAAATTATCTGTGTTATCGTTTTACCTGCTCGGGACGAAGCGAGAACTAAGCTTGGGGATGCTGGTACGTCTCCGACGTATCGATAATTTCTTATGTTCCATGCCACATTATTGATGTTATCTACATGTTTTATGCACACTTTATGTCATATTCGTGCATTTTCCGGAACTAACCTATTAACAAGATGCCGAAGTGCCGGTCTCTGTTTTCTGCTGTTTTTGGTTTCGAAATCCTAGTAACGAAATATTCTCGGAATCGGACGAAATCAACGCCAAAGATCTTAGAATCCCGGAAGCATCCAGAACACACCGAGAGAGGTCGAGGGGGCCACAGGCCCACCAAACTACAGGCTGGCGCGGCCAGAGGGGGGGCCGCGCCGCCCTATAGTTTGGCCCCCCTGTCAGCCCCCCTGCGCCGCCTCTTCGCCTATAAAAGCCCTTTCGACCTAAAAACGCAGCACCAATTGACGAAACTCCAGAAAGACTCCAGGGGCGCCGCCGCCATCGCGAAACTCCAATTCGGGGGACAGAACTCTCTGTTCCGGCACCCTGCCAGACGGGGAATTGCCCCGGAGCCATCTCCACCGCCGTCTTCACCGCCATCTTCACCGCCATCACTTGCTTCCATGATGAGGAGGGAGTAATCCACCCCCGAGGCTGAGGGCTCAGCTGTAGCTATGTGGTTCATCTCTCTCCCATGTACCTCAATACAATAATCTCATGAGCTGCTTTACATGATTGAGATTCATATGAGTTTGTATCACAATTTATCTATGTGCTACTCTAGCAATGTTATTAAAGTAGTGTTATTCCTCCTGCACGTGTGTAAAGGTGACAGTGTGTGCACCGTGTTAGTACTTGGTTTATGCTATGATCATGATCTCTTGTAGATTGCGAAGTTAACTATTGCTATGATAATATTGATGTGATCTATTCCTCCTACATATGCATGAAGGTGACAGTGTGCATGCTATGCTAGTACTTGGTTTAGTCTCGTTGATCTATCTTACACTATAAGGTTACTTAAATATGAGCATTATTGTGGAGCTTGTTAACTCCGGCATTGAGGGTTCGTGTAATCCTACGCAATGTGTTCATCATCCAACAAAAGTGTAGAGTATGCATTTATCTATTCTGTTATGTGATCAATGTTGAGAGTGTCCACTAGTGAAAGTGTAATCCCTAGGCCTTGTTCCTAAATATCTGCTATCGCTGCTTGTTTACTTGTTTTACTTGTGTTACTACTGCTGCAATACTACCACCATCAACTACACGCCAGCAAGCTATTTTCTGGCACCGTTGCTACTGCTCATACTTATTTATACCACCGGTATTTCACTATCTCTTCGCCGAACTAGTGCACCTATTAGGTGTGTTGGGGACACAAGAGACTTCTTGCTTTGTGGTTGCAGGGTTGCATGAGAGGGATATCTTTGACCTCTTCCTCCCTGAGTTCGATAAACCTTGGGTGATCCACTTAAGGGAAAACTTGCTGCTGTTCTACAAACCTCTGCTCTTGGAGGCCCAACACTGTCTACAGGAAAGGAGGGGGAACGTAGACATCACATCTGTTCTCGAATAGACATCTTGGAAGACATGATAAGTAGAAACAATTTTTATAGTTTTTGGTTTTATAATTTTTTTTGTTCTTTTCAAATAAGTAAAAGCTGTAAAATAGCAACAAACGAAAATAAACTATATGCGAGTGTGTAGGTAATAACCAAGCGCTATGCTCCCCGGCAATGGCGCCAAGTTGATAGTTGGGTTCCTGCGTTCAACAACAGGGTTATTGCAGTACTTGTAGGAGCAACTATTTATTAGAAAGTTCGTCCCAACGGAGCTTTGCAAATGGCAATAAACACAACCCTGCAACTGCGTTGTCGGGCGCAACCACGTTCGCACCCAAACCGTGGTTTGGAAATAGCCTATACTATAAAGTGCTAAAATGGCAAATATTTGAGAGTTCTAAGTAACTAAGAGCAAAGTAAATAACAAATGTAAACTAAAACAATAGAGTGTTGAGAGTGTGTTTGTGATATAGTTGAGGGGTTCTCAAGGAGTGTAGGTTCCACCTCTAGTATTGCTATTACTTATGATTATAATGAACTATATCTTTGCTATGCTATGTGTGGGGAGAGCTCCATAATAAGATGCGCCCAGAAAGCCATCGGTCATCACATCTCTAAATAACCACAACAGCTAGTCTTCTGCAAGCCACATATTGACTATTGCTATTAAGGGTTTTACCCCATGGTTATCGATATGAGCTTAGTGAATCCTTCCTTATCCCCCTCATCCATGTGTTAAAGCGCTGATACGGTAATGTCACTTCCCGTTGTTCACTCTATCACACTTCAAAGGGTAGTTCCCTCCTTGTCCATAAGGCAAATATTATGTGGTGCACTTCACATAACATCAAGAGGAGAACTAACACACATTCATATATCAAAGGTATAAGACATCTTTATTTCACATCATAATATTACTTGGATTTCTCCATATCTCCCCAAGAACAAATGAACTACTCATACATGAAGGGGATCAACATCATAGCAATATGAATATGAAGGTACAATTGCATACAAGGGTAAATCCTAATAGGGTTCAGATCACAACCAAGTATACAAAGGGGATTGAAGATGTAGACGTTGATGATGATGATGATGATGATGATGATGATGATGATGATGGAGATTGATGTGTTGCCCTTCAAGATCCTAGCCTCCTCCTCCTCTTCTGTGTTGCTGGAGATGGTGATGGAGGTGGTGGCTATGGAGATGGTGGCGGCGGCGGCGGAGCAGCAGGGCTCCACCTCTAGGGCGTGGATGAAGTGGTGTCCTCCTCCTTGGCTCCTCCCCTCCTTAAATATCACTCTGGAGGTCGGTTTCGCGAACCGACGGAGCTAAGGGCCGAATATGCCCATCGGGCCTTAACAAATGTTGTTCCATTTGACAAAACGGAGCCGTCGGAGCCCAGTACGGGCCGACGGTACGGACGGGGTCTGCCCGTACCGATGGTCGCTAAACTTGCAGATGCTTTCGTATTTTGCTCGCTATTTCTTCATCCGGACTCCGATTGAGGTGTTCTTCGGCTCGTTGAACTCGTATGGACGAGGGATACAACACCATAGCCTTAGATCTTAAATATAATATGTTCAAAAAATATCACTTTTCCTACACCTCATATGGCTAAGTCTGGTGCTTGGAATTCTCCCATTTTGTACCCTCTTGGTCCCTTTTGCTCCCGTTTTCCATGATTGCCAATAACACCTAAATACACATAAAAGACAAGGGAAACATAATAAAATCCTAATAAAACTGTTAAATATGTGAAGCTCATATGAAAATGAACAAGAACTCGTAAGTATGCAAAATAGGCATAGGTGTATCTAGCTAGAGCATGAAATGCGTGACAATATGAGTAATAGTATACTTAAAATCTCAGTAAAATAGTACTAAATTTCGAGCTATCAGAAAGCGGCAAATTGTTGGGATACATGCTTTACATCAGCAAGAGGCCCTTGATAATCAAATGGTTGATCATCATGCACATGTTCGTCACGCTCGCTCTCAATGATCATGTTGTGCATGATCACACATCCATTCATCACCTTCCACATCTGAGACTCAGACCAAGTGAGTGCAGGGTACCTGACAATGACGAAACACTGCTGAAACACCCCAAAAGCACGCTCAACATCCTTGCGAGCTGCTTCCTGGCATGTTGCAAAATAAGCGTCCATCTCCGAAGCTGGAGCCGGGATTGTCTTCACAAATGTAGCATACGTCGGGTAGATACCATTGATGACCCACAAGTATAGGGGATCGCAACAGTCTTCGAGGGAAGTAAAACCCAATTTATTGATTCGACACAAGGGGAGCCAAAGAATATTTGTAAGCCTTAACAGCGGAGTTGTCAATTTAGCTGCACACTGGAAACGGACTTGCTCGCAAGAGTTTATCGATAGCAACCGTTTTATAGCAGTAGCAGATAGTGAAATATAAGCAGCGAGTGTAACAAAGACAGCAGTAGTGATTATAGTAAACAGCGAGGATTAAAATATCTGTAGGCACGGGGATGGATGAACGGGCGCTGCATGGATAAGAGAACTCATGTAACAATCAAGGCAGGGCATTTGCAGATAGTAATAAAACAGTATCCAAGTACTAAATAACCATAGGCATGTGTTCTGTATATAGTCGTACGTGCTCGCAATGAGAAACTTGCACAACATCTATTGTCCTACCAGCCGGTGGCAGCCGGGCCTCTAGGGAATCTACTTGGAAATTAAGGTACTCCTTTTAATAGAGCACGGAGCAAAGCATTAACACTCCGTGAACACATGTGATCCTCATATCACAGCCTTCCCCTCCGGTTGTCCCAATTTCTGTCACTTTGGGGCCTCGGGTTCCGGACAGCAATATGTGTATACAACTTGCAGGTAAGATCATAAAACAATGAATATCATCATGAATCAATAACATGTTCAGATCTGAAATCATGGCACTCGGGCCCTAGTGACAAGCATTAAGCATAACAAGTTGCAACAATATCATAAAAGTACCAACAACGGATACTAGGCACTATGCCCTAACAATCTTATGCTATTACATGAACAATCTCATCCAATCCCTACCATCCCCTTCAGCCTACAGCGGGGGAATTACTCACACATGGATGGGGGAAACATGGATGGTTGATGGAGAGGCGTCGGTGGCGATGATGGCGATAATCTCCTCCAATTCCCCGTCCCGGCAGGGTGCCAGAACGGAGTTTCTGGTCCCGAGACGGAGTTTCGCGATGGCGGCGGAGTTCTGGATGTCTTCTGGCAAATTGGTCGAACCCCCCAGCGTTTTTTAGGTCGAAACCCTTAAGTAGTCCAGAGGGGAGCGTCGGGGGAGGCACGAGGGCCCCTCCCCATAGGCCAGCGCAGGCCCAATGCTGGCCGCGCCGCCCTATGGTTAGGGCGCCTCGTGGCCCTACTTCGTCTCGTCTTCTGGCTCCGTCAATCTTCTGTGAAAATAGGCCCATTGCGATTATTTCCGGGGATTTTCCTGAAAGTTGAGTTTCTGCACAAAAATAAGACACCAGGCAATTCTGCTGAAAACAGCGTTAGTCCGTGTTAGTTGTATCCAAAATACACAAATTAGAGGCAAAACAATAGCAAAAGTGTTCGGGAAAGTAGATACATTTTGGACGTATCAACTCCCCCAAGCTTAGCTTATTGCTTGTCCTCAAGCAATTCGATTAACAACTGAGTGCGATAAAAGAACTTTCACGAACACATTTGCTCATATGATGTAAATATTCTCATTATATGGACGAGTACTTAGGCAATTCATAATAAGATACATGCAAATAAAGTCATCTAATAGTTATGTCAATCATGAAAAAGATACCAACAAACTAATAATAAGCATCACGAATCATATCTATCAGCAGGATTGCAATGTTCATAAAAAGATATGATAAAGTGGTATCTCACTTGCCCGTATTTGTACAGCAAAACTTAAATGCCCAGGCACCTCTGAATTTCATGGAAAGACTAGAAGTAAAGATTATCAAAGATAAAAGCATCAAAGTTATACCACAGTTAACCATATTTTGGGACAAGCATATTATACTAAGAATGACAGTTGTGCTCTCAAGAAGGTGCTCAAAGAAAGGATGGTGACTCAATGTAAAAGTAAAAGATTGACCCTTCGCAGAGGGAAGCAGGGATTAACATGTGCTAGAGCTTTTCATTTTAAAAACAGGAGTAAAACTGTTTTGAGAGGTGTTTGTTGTTGTCAACGAATGGTAGTGGGTACTCTAACTACCTCGTCAACCAGACTTTCAAGAGCGGCTCCCATGAAGGACGTTATTTCTACCAGCAAGGTAAATCATCCCTCTTCTCTTTTGTTTACACATGTATTTTAGTTTCATTATGGATGACACTCCCCCAACCTTTGCTTACACAAGCCATGGCTAACCGAATCCTCGGGTGCCTTCCAACATTCACATACCATGGAGGAGTGTCTATTTGCAAATTAAGTTGCTTACTGATAAATTAGGGCAGAACATGTGAAGAGAATTATTGATGAGAGTTAATTAATTGGGGCTGGGAACCCCGTTGCCAGCTCTTTTTGCAAAATTATTGGATAAGCGGATGTGCCACTAGTCCATGGATGAAAGTCTGTCAGGAGTAAATGACAAGGTTGAAAGGTAAACACCACATACTTCCTCATGAGCTATAAAACATCGACACAAATTGAGAAGTATTTTGAAGGTCTAAAGATAGCACATGAGAATTTACTTGGAATGGTTTGAAATGCCATGCATAGGTATTTATGGTGGACACTTTGGAATAACTTGGTTTTCAGGGGTTTGGAAGCACGAGCAGCGTTCCCGCTCAGTACAGGTGAAGGCTAGCAATAGACTGGGAAACGACAATCAAGAGAGCGATAGCTCGTCATAATCATGCTTGCGACAAAATAAATTAACGGAGGCATAAAAGTGATACAAGAACTGCGAGGTAAAGTAAATCATCGAGGCTTAATTGACTTTTGTTCAGTCATATGCATGCGTGAGCATGTGCCAAGTCGATTCAAGTGAATTATTCAGAGGAGGATACCACAATGTCATACCTATCTATGAATAAAACAATCCAAGCAAATATTTATGACATGCTACTCATATTAATAGATTGGAGCTAAACATGAAAGATCATGAACTACTAGACTTTTATTAAATGACATATACCTCACATGAACCAACTAAGCATGCTCACATGGATGAGTATATGTACAAAAATGAAAACAAATAGAGTTCATACCAGCCTCTCACCACAGTCGAGTTGTCGTAGATCGTCATTATTGCCTTTCACTTGTGTAGCTTGAATAACATGGAATGAAAACCAAGCTCCAGCCACCGAAGACCGCTGAACTCCATAGTGAACTTTACAAAACCAAAGAAGAACAACAAATATTTTTGGTGTTTTCGAATTGGAAACAAGAACAAAAGGAAACAAGCAAACAAGCAAACAAAGTAAAATCTTTTTGGATTTTCTCATAGCAAACCAACGATAGTAAATAAAGCAAAATAGGAACAAGAAACCAAAATAAACAAATGGTAAAGATAAACAACAGAAATATTTTTGGTCTTTTTGTGTTTTAGGAAAGAAACAAAGCAAAAACAAAAGAATGAAAACTAAAAGAGCCACATAAACACAAAGCAGCAGAAATTCGTCAAACTTGACAGCAGTACAGTAATCGATTTTTAAGAAAATCTTCCGCTGCTCAACGCGAAAAGTGTTCAACTAATGAAAGTTAGATAATAACCTGGGGAACATGCACAAAAATTGGCTTCGCAAAATAACGTTCTTGCTGTTTTTAAGAATTTTTTTTAGTATCAGTCCAGAATCTGTTTTCAAACAGCACTTCCCCAAATATCATCCCCCTCTTATTAGAAACCACTTTAAGAAGCTAAACAAGTATGTACAAGTATCCAGCAATTGTAATATGCAATGAATGAGTGATGCCGGCATACCTCCCCCCAAGCTTAGGCTTTTGGCCTAAATGGAGATCAACCCCACCGAGGGTCAGGGTTCCACGCCGGTGGATCATACATGGCGTGGTCATAATAAGATCCCTGTGCAGCAGAAAAGGATGAAGGCTCCACATGCCCAAAATGCTGATTTGAAGAACTTGCTGCATCGGATGACAAGTCGAGGGGTTTCTCGGCCTCCTCCATGCCGTCCCCTGCATGATGGCCGCTCCTCTCTATGTATGCATCAAGTTCATCTTCTGTGACCGACCAATTTTCCCTGGAACCAAGGCTAAACAAAGCAGATGCAGGCAGTCCAACTAGCCTTTCAGATTTAGTTACTCTCCACTTTTTCTTGAAAAAGGTTATCTCATAGGACAGGTTATTCAAATTAGACCAATTAGAAACAAAGTCATGTTTTATCATGGAAACAATATCAAGTTTCTCTATAGAGAGCTGAACATCAAGAGGGTGAGGTTCTACACCATGCATAGCTAGCAAACGAGAGGCAATGAGACCTCCACAAATTCCTCCTTTATCACGGTTAGTAGCAAGCCTAAAAGCTATCAAAGCACCCAAATTATAAGTTCTATCAAGTTGCAATGCAGCAGCTAAGAAAACCAAGTCATGGATGGATAACTTATTTGCATTCTTTCTAGCAAGAACGCACTTGGTGATAAAGTAAGCAAAATAGCGAATAGATGGGAGTTGAATACTACGAATTTTACCACTCTCATCTGAGAAGCTTCTTCCTTGACAGATCCGTTGTATGTGAACGTAGAATCTATCACATCCGATCATCACGAGATGCTTCAAAACGATGAACTATAGCAACGGTGCATACGAGGGGAGAACACTTTATTATCTTGATATTAATGTGAGGGATCATCTTATAATGCTACCGTCGCGATCTAAGCAAGATAAGATGCATAAAGGATTAACATCACATGCAATTCATAATGTGATATGATATGGCCCTTTAGTCTTTGCGCCTTTGATCTTCATCTCCAAAGCACGGACATGATCTCCATCATCAACGGGCATGATCTCCATCATCATCGGCGTAGCGTCAAGGTCCATGGCGCCATCTTCATGGTTGTTCACCACATGTAGCAACTATTACAACTACTTTGAAATAATACTACTACATGAAATATAAAGACAACCATAAGGCTCCTGCCGGTTGCCACAATACAATAATGATCATCTCATACATATTCATCATCACGTCATGGCCATATCACATCACCAAACCCTGCAAAAACAAGTTAGACGCCTCTAATTTGGTTTGCATATTTTACGTGGTTTAGGGTTTTCGAGTAAGATCCAATCTACCTACGAACATGAACCACAACGTTGATACAAGTGTTATCAATTGAAATTGTAAATTGAATCTTAACTATGGTGAGAGAGACAGACACCCGCAAAGCCACTTATGCAATACAAGTTGCATGTCGAGCGTGGAGCAAGTCTCATGAACGCGGTCATGTAAAGTTAGCCGGGCCGCTTCATCCCACCATCCCGCAAGATGCAAAGTACACATAACAAGAGACAACAAAAGCATCAACGCCCACAAAACCATTGTGTTCTACTCGTGCAACCAATCTATGCATAGACATGGCTCTGATACCACTGTAGGGATTCGTAGCATAGAAAACAAAAAAATTCCTACCGCAAGAACGAATAACAAGCCAAGATCTAATCTAGTAGATGGTAGCAACGAGATGAAGATGAGACTAACCCTCGAAGATTTCCAAAGCCTACGAGATTAGATCTCGTTGTTGGTGTAGTCGATCACTTGCCACTTTCAAAAGCGCGTAGAAGATCTTGATGGTGCCACAGTCGGGCAGCACCTCCGTACTCGGTCACACGTTCGGTGTTGATGACTGATGACGCGTAAAGCACACGCTCGTTGGGAACCCCAAGTGGAAGGTGTGATGCGTACAGCAGCAAGTTTCCCTCAGTAAGAAACCAAGGTTTATCGAACCAGTAGGAGTCAAGAAGCACGTTGAAGGTTGATGGCGGCGGGATGTAGTGCGGCGCAACACCGGGGATTCCGGCGCCAACGTGGAACCTGCACAACACAACCAAAGTACTTTGCCCCAACGAAACAGTGAGGTTGTCAATCTCACCGGCTTGCTTGTAACAAAGGATTAACCGTATTGTGTGGAAGATGATTGTTAGCGAGAAAACGAGTAGAACAGGTATTGCGATGAGATTGTATTTCAGTAAAGAGAATTGGACCGGGGTCCACAGTTCACTAGAGGTGTCTCTCCCATAAGACAAACGAGCATGTTGGGTGAACAAATTACGGTTGGGCAATTGACAAATAAACAGAGCATGACCATGCACATACATATCATGATGAGTATAGTGAGATTTAATTGGGCATTACGACAAAGTACATAGACCGCCATCCAACCGCATCTATGCCTAAAAAGTCCACCTTCGAGGTTATCATCCGAACCCCCTCCGGTATTAAGTTGCAAAGCAACGAGACAATTGCATTAAGTATGGTGCGTAATGTAATCAACAACTACATCCTTAGACATAGCATCAATGTTTTATCCCTAGTGGCAACAGACACAACACAACCTTAGAACTTTACGTCACTGTCCCGGTGTCAATGCGGGCATGAACCCACTATCGAGCATAAGTACTCCCTCTTGGAGTTACAAGCATCTACTTGGCCGGAGCATCTACTAGTAACGGAAAGCATGCAAGATCATAAACAACACGTAGATATAACTTTGATAATCAACATAACAAGTATTCTCTATTCATCGGATCCCAACAAACGCAACATATAGAATTACGGATAGATGATCTTGATCATGTTAGGCAGCTCACAAGATCCGACAATGATAGCACAATGGGGAGAAGACAACCATCTAGCTACTGCTATGGACCCATAGTCCAGGGGTAGACTACTCACACATCACACCGGAGGTGACCATGGCGGCGTAGAGTCCTCCGGGAGATGATTCCCCTCTCCGGCAGGGTGCCGGAGGCGATCTCCTGGATCCCCGAGATGGGATCGGCGTTGGCGGCGTCTCTGGAAGGTTTTCCGTATCGTGGCTCTCGGTACTGGGGGTTTCGTCACGGAGGCTTTAAGTAGGCGGAAGGGCAAGTCAGGAGGGGGCACAGGGGTCCCAGATGACAGGGCGGCGCGGCCAAGGGGGGGGCCGCGCCACCCTAGGGTTTGGGCTCCCTGTGGCCCCACTTCGTTTCGTCTTCGGACTTCTGGAAGCTTCGTGGAAAAATAGGCCCCTGGGCGTTGATTTCGTCCAATTCCGAGAATATTTCCTTACTAGGATTTACGAAACCAAAAACAGCGAGAAAACGACAGAATCGGCACTTCGGCATCTTGTTAATAGGTTAGTTCCGGAAAATGCACGAATATGACATAAAGTGTGCATAAAACATGTAGATAACATCAATAATGTGGCATGGAACATAAGAAATTATCGATACGTTGGAGACGTATCAGCATCCCTAAGCTTAGTTACTGCTCGTCCCGAGCGGGTAAAACGATAACACGGATAATTTACGGAGTGACATGCCATCATAATCTTGATCATACTATTTGTAAAGCATATGTAGTGAATGCAGCGATCAAAACAATGTATATGACATGAGTAAACAAGTGAATCATAAAGCAAAGACTTTTCATGAATAGCACTTCAAGACAAGCATCAATAAGTCTTGCATAAGAGTTAACTCATAAAGCAATAATTCAAAGTAAAGGCATTGAAGCAACACAAAAGAAGATTAAGTTTCAGCGGTTGCTTTCAACTTATAACATGTATATCTCATTGATATTGTCAACATAGAGTAATATAATAAGTGCAATAGGCAAATATGTAGGAATCAATGCACGAGTTCACACAAGTGTTTGCTTCTTGAGGTGGAGAGAAATAGGTGAAGCTGACTCAACATTGAAAGTAAAAGAATGGTCCTCCATAGAGGAAAAGCATCGATTGCTATATTTGTGCTAGAGCTTTGATTTTGAAAACATGAAACAATTTTGTCAACGGTAGTAATAAAGCATATGTATCATGTAAATTATATCTTATAAGTTGCAAGCCTCATGCATAGTGTACTAATAGTGCCCGCACCTTGTCCTAATTAGCTTGGACTACCGGATCATCACATTGCCATTGTTTTTACCAAGTGTCGAAAGGGGTACCTCTATGCCGCCTTGTACAAAGGTCTAAGGAGAAAGCTCGCATTGGATTTCTCGCTATTGATTATTCTTCAACTTAGACATCCATACCGGGACAACATAGACAACAGATAATGGACTCCTCTTTTATGCATAAGCATGTAACAACAATTAATAATTTTCTCATTTGAGATTGAGGATATATGTCCAAAACTGAAACTTCCACCATGGATCATGGCTTTAGTTAGCGGCCCAATGTTCTTCTCTAACATTATGCATGCTTAACCATAAGGTGGTAGATCTCTCTTACTTCGGACAAGACGGACATGCATAGCAACTCACATGAAATTCAACAATGAATAGTTGATGGCGTCCCCGAGTGAACATGGTTATCGCACAACAAGCAACTTAATAAGAGATAAAGTGCATAATTACATATTCAATACCACAATAGTTTTTAAGCTATTTGTCCCATGAGCTATATATTGCAAAGGTGAATGATGGAATTTTAAAGGTAGCACTCAAGCAATTTACTTTGGAATGGCGGAAAATACCATGTAGTAGGTAGGTATGGTGGACACAAATGGCATAGTGGTTGGCTCAAGTATTTTGGATGCATGAGAAGTATTCCCTCTCGATACAAGGTTTAGGCTAGCAAGGCTTATTTGAAACAAACACAAGGATGAACCGGTGCAGCAAAACTCACATAAAAGACATATTGAAAACATTATAAGACTCTACACCGTCTTCCTTGTTGTTCAAACTCAATACTAGAAATTATCTAGACCTTAGAGAAACCAAATATGCAAACCAAATTTTAGCATGCTCTATGTATTTCTTCATTAATGGGTGCAAAGCATATGATGCAAGAGCTTAATCATGAGCACAATAATTGCCAAGTATCACATTACCCAAGACATTTATAGCAATTACTACATGTATCATTTTCCAATTCCAACCATATAACAATTTAACGAAGGAGAAACTTCGCCATGAATACTATGAGTAGAAACCAAGGACATACTTGTCCATATGCTACAGCGGAGCGTGTCTCTCTCCCATAAAGTGAATGCTAGGATCCATTTTATTCAAACAAAATAAAAAAAATAAAAACAAACCGACGCTCCAAGAAAAAGCACATAAGATGTGATGGAATAAAAATATAGTTTCAGGGGAGGAACCTGATAATGTTGTCGATGAAGAAGGGGATGCCTTGGGCATCCCCAAGCTTAGACGCTTGAGTCTTCTTGATATATGCAGGGGTGAACCACCGGGGCATCCCCAAGCTTAGAGCTTTCACTCTCCTTGATCATGTTGCATCATACTCCTCTCTTGATCCTTGAAAACTTCCTCCACACCAAACTCGAAACAACTCATTAGAGGGTTAGTGCACAATAAAAATTAACATATTCAGAGGTGACACAATCATTCTTAACACTTCTGGACATTGCATAATGCTACTGGACATTAGTGGATCAAAGAAATTCATCCAACATAGCAAAAGAGGCAATGCGAAATAAAAGGCAGAATCTGTCAAAACAGAACAGTTCGTATTGACGAATTTTAAAATGGCACCAGACTTGCTCAAATGAAAATGCTCAAATTGAATGAAAGTTGCGTACATATCTGAGGATCATGCACGTAAATTGGCTTAATTTTCTGAGCTACCTACAGGGAGGTAGACCCAGATTCGTGACAGCAAAGAAATCTGGAACTGCGCAGTAATCCAAATCTAGTACTTACTTTTCTATCAACGGCTTAACTTGGCACAACAAAACACAAAACTAAGATAAGGAGAGGTTGCTACAGTAGTAAACAACTTCCAAGACACAAAATAAAAACAAAGTACTGTAGGTAAAAACATGGGTTGTCTCCCATAAGCACTTTTCTTTAACGCCTTTCAGCTAGGCGCAGAAAGTGTGTATCAAGTATTATCGGAGGGTGGTGTATCGTTATTATGAGCTCCCCATCCGCAGTGGTACTAAGGGCTTTGTCAATCTTAGGCCTATAGTAATACTTCTTTGGTTTAGGCACTTTAGAGACATACATAAACTTTTGCTCCTTACCCACATAAGCTTTCTCCTTATATTTAAGAGAAGAAAATGTTGAACCCAAGGTTCCCATAGCTTTTTCAAGTTCATCAATCCTATTGATTTGGTCATCATGGTCAACACAAGTTCCTAGGACACTAATTCTTTCATCAATTCCTCCTAAGGATTTATCAAGTTCATCAGTTTTATCAAGTAACATTTCCAATTTAGCTTCAATACTTGGAAAATTTTTCTCTATGGTTTCCAATTTTTTCATAACATCTTCAAGAGAGATTTCAGTTTTAACTTTATCAACAGGGGTATTCCAAATAAACTCTCAATAATGCAACTAGCTTCTAATGCAGGAGTACTTAGGAAGTCACCTTTTGCGAGACTATCAAGAACATATCTATTCCAACTAGAGATACCAACATAAAAATTCCTGAGTAAAATAATGGTGGAGTGTTTCTTAGTGCATCTATTATGGGCATCACTAATTCTATACCAAGCATCTCTCAAACATTCTCCCCCTCGTTGCTTAAACGTACGAACTTCAACTTCGGGATTACTCATTTTAGTAGTAGTAAATAAAGCAAACTAGATAAAGTAAATGCAAGTAAACTAATTTTTTTTGTGTTTTTGATATAGCAAACAAGATAGCAAGTAAAGTAAAACTAGCAACTAATTTTTTTGTATTTTGATTTAGTGCAGCAAACAAAGTAGTAAATAAAACTAAGCAAGACAAAAACAAAGTAAAGAGATTGAGAAGTGGAGACTCCCCTTGCAGCGTGTCTTGATCTCCCCGGCAACGGCGCCAGAAATTTACTTGCTGGCGTGTAGTTGACGTGGGAGTTAGAAATCTTTGTGGTGTAACTTTTCTTCAGTTCCCCGGCAACGGCGCCAAAAATTTAGCTTGATGACGCGTAAAGCACACGCTCGTTGGGAACCCCAAGTGGAAGGTGTGATGCGTACGAGCAGCAAGTTTCCCTCGGTAAGAAACCAAGGTTTATCGAACCAGTAGGAGTCAAGAAGCACGTTGAAGGTTGATGGCGGCGGGATGTAGTGCGGCGCAACACCGGGGATTCCGGCGCCAACGTGGAACTCTGCACAACACAACCAAAGTACTTTGCCCCAACGAAACAGTGAGGTTGTCAATCTCACCGGCTTGCTGTAACAAAGGATTAACCGTATTGTGTGGAAGATGATTGTTTGCAGAAAACAGTAGAACAGTATTGCGGTAGATTGTATTTCAGTAAAGAGAATTGGACCGGGGTCCACAGTTCACTAGAGGTGTCTCTCCCATAAGACAAACAGCATGTTGGGTGAACAAATTACAGTTGGGCAATTGACAAATAAAGAGAGCATGACCATGCACATACATATCATGATGAGTATAGTGAGATTTAATTGGGCATTACGACAAAGTACATAGACCGCCATCCAACTTGCATCTATGCCTAAAAAGTCCACCTTCGAGGTTATCATCCGAACCCCCTCCGAGTATTAAGTTGCAAAGCAACGAGACAATTGCATTAAGTATGGTGCGTAATGTAATCAACAACTACATCCTTAGACATAGCATCAATGTTTTATCCCTAGTGGCAACGAGCACAACACAACCTTAGAACTTTCTATCACACTGTCCCAGGTGTCAATGCAGGCATGAACCCACTATCGAGCATAAGTACTCCCTCTTGGAGTTACAAGCATCTACTTGGCCAGAGCATCTACTAGTAACGGAAAGCATGCAAGATCATAAACAACACGTAGATATAACTTTGATAATCAACATAACAAGTATTCTCTATTCATCGGATCCCAACAAACGCAACATATAGAATTACGAGATAGATGATCTTGATCATGTTAGGCAGCTCACAAGATCCAGACAATGATAGCACAATGGGGAGAAGACAACCATCTAGCTACTGCTATGGACCCATAGTCCAGGGGTAGACTACTCACACATCACACCGGAGGCGACCATGGCGGCGTAGAGTCCTCCGGGAGATGATTCCCCTCTCCGGCGAGGTGCCGGAGGCGATCTCTGGATCCCCCGAGATGGGATCGGCGTTGGCGGCGTCTCCGGAAGGTTTTCCGTATCGTGGCTCTCGATGCGGGGGTTTCGTCACGGAGGCTTTAAGTAGGCGGAAGGGCAAGTCGGGGAGGGGGCACAGGGGCCCCGGATGACGGGCGGCGTGGCCAAGGGGGGGCCGCGCCGCCTAGGGTTTGGGCTCCTCGTGGCCCCACTTCGTTTCGTCTTCGGACTTCCGGAAGCTTCGTGGAAAAATAGGCCCCGGGCGTTGATTTCGTCCAATTCCGAGAATATTTCCTTACTAGGATTTCTGAAACCAAAAACAGCGAGAAAACGACAGCGGCACTTCGGCATCTTGTTAATAGGTTAGTTCCAGAAAATGCACGAATATGACATAAATTGTGCATAAAACATGTAGATAACATCAATAATGTGGCATGGAACATAAGAAATTATCGATACGTTGGAGACGTATCAATGACGACGTCCTTCTCCCCGTTCCAGCGGGCAGCAGAAGTAGTAGATCCTCCTCGGAATCCCGCCAGCATGACGGCGTGGTGGCGGTGGTGGTGTAGATCTCCAGCAGGGCTTCGCCTAAGCTATGCGGGAGAAAGAGGGAGGAGGGAACCGCTAGGGTTTTGGGAGAGGGGGTGGTGTGGGGCGCCGGCCTTAGGAGCCACTTGAGGTGCGGCTGAAGTGGTGTCCAGCCCCCTCCCTCTCCCTCTCTTTATATAGGTGGAACTCCAAGGGTTAGCCCAAAGATTCGAATAAGACCCCAATTCAAAAACTTCCATATGGGCGAATCCTAGGGGGAGTGGGACTTCTCCCCTTCCATTCCTCATGGCCGGCCAAGGAGGTGGAGTCCACCATGGACTCCACCTTCCCTCTTGGTTGGCTGGTTAGGGTTGGTGGAGTCCTTCCGGGACTCCACCTTCCATGGTGATTTCTTCCGAAAGGTTCTAGAACATTCTAGCGCCTTCCATAAATGCATCGGATCATTTCCAAACTTGGAAAGTGACTTCCTATATATGAATATTATTCTCCGGACCATTACGGAACTCCTCGTGATGTCCTGGATCCCATCCGAGACTCCGAACAACATTCGAACTCCATTCCATATTCCATATCTACTTAAAACGACATCAAACCTTAAGTGTGTCACCCTACGGTTTGTGAACTATGCAGACATGGTTGACATAGGCATCCCCAATGGGCCTGCCGAAGATAGTACCCGGGGTTTTCCGAAAGCCCACGACCCGAAGTTTATGAAGCCTGGAAGCCCAATTAAGAGATAGTTTGGAAAGATAGAGTTGTACTAGGAATAATGACTTGTAACTATTACGGGACGAACTCAAAGAGTCTCCCGGACTTTGTAACTTGTACATCGCGAAACCCTCGGCTCCGCCTCCTATATAAGGGGGAGTCGAGGGACAAAGAGAGGATCGATTCCATTGTCAACATAACCCTAGCTTTTAGCAGTCGAGTACTTTTTCGGTTGAAACCCTCGAGATCTACTTGCCCTCTACTTCCGCTAAAACCCTAGTCTACAATCCGTAGGCATTGACAAGTTAATACCTTGTCAATTGGCGCCGTCTGTGGGAACTAGAGGCGACAAGGAGCTGATCTCGATGGCACGTTCAACATCGTCGACATCTTCGGTGGCAAGCAATGCGATGGACGGAGGTAAACAGATCGAAACTGGTCTAGTTGATTTTGTTCCTCACCCTCCCGCCCGTTTGGGTGCATCTGCCTATTTGGAAGAGCCAATGGAGATGAAGTTCGGGAGCTTCTACTTCTGCGTCGGGAGAGAAGGATCACGTCGTTTAGCGGCACCGATCCGTTCGGGACCGCTAGCGGTTGGTTCTGATTCCTCAGGATCATCGTCAACAACAAAATCAAGCGGAAAAACCTCATCGACAAGCCGCACCACGCCCGCCGTCGGTGGAGATCTCGCCAATCTGTTTGGCGAGATGTCTTTTGGGTCGTTCACGGACTCCGATCTGGATAGCGACTCGGAAAGCATCGACAGCTTCAGCTTCATCGACAAATCTACCCTTATTCGGGAGGTCTTCGCCGATCGTTACGACGGTGTCACCGACCCAGAGGATAACTACTCAAGGTCAACATATCATCAAGTATACGTGATTGGCGAGTCCAGTCACCCGGAGAGCGAAACATCAGAGGCTTTCGATGATTTGGGAAATCCATACGTCGATCCCGCTGATCTTACGCGAGGTTTAGGGACCAAATATGTCGGGACTACACCACGCCAGAAGTTGCAGCTACCGCAAGCAGCTTGGGATAGAGCGACAACAACCTTGAACGGTACCAATCCGTTGACCACTGCCGCTACGGTGGATGAGTTGCAAGCATACCAATATAGGCTCGCGCGTGCTAGTCGAGAACCGGAGAAGCAAAGGGTGATACTTGAGCAGAGAAAAGCGGCAGCTTCCGCGTCGAGTAGGCGAAGAGCTGAGCTGAGTCGACAATCAGGAACTTCGGGAGATAATCACAGAGAAGCTCGTAATAGAGGAAGATCTCGGCTGCAGCACATACCAGAGGGCGAGAGGGAGCATCTGGTCCAAAACCTCGACATGTCTTTTATGTCGATTGACACGAGAGGAAACATTATTCCCAAAACACCAGAAGCTGGATACATGGCGACTCAGGCTTACATACTGGCATCCAGGCCACCTCCCGGAGATCCAAGAGAAGCGTTGTACAATATGGCTATGGCAGGAGTTGGCGTCATGGGAACAGCGTTTGCGGGTACAAGTACGCCACCCGAAGGTGCCCCAAGGCAAAATAGTCCACGACCTGTGGCGACAGTGCAAGATCCTCCAAGAACGGGTGATGCGAGAAATACAGCAACACAGGCGCGGATCGACAGAGCGCGGCAAGAAAGAAGAGAACGTCAGCAATCACCAGAAGTAGATGAGGAAGATATGTGCGGGCTCCCTTGCTTCACTCGATGAGTTCGTAAAACTCGAGTCCCGTCTGGGTTTAAATTACCCGATAACTACAAGAAGTTCGATGGTTTGCAAGATCCTGAGGACTGGTTAGTCGACTACCTGGAGACAGTAAAATTGACGGGAGGAACCAAAGCAACTGCCATGCAGAGTATTCAGGTACACTTAAGTGGAGCGGCGAGATGATGGATAAAGAAGTTACCACCTGGATCTATCGACAGCTGGGAAACTTTCGAGGACATGTTTGTGAAGAACTTCCTATCCACATGCAAGAAACTAGCGTCAATTGAGCAGCTGAGAGCCTGCAGACAAAAGTATGATGAGCCAATGAGGACATACATCCAGAGATGGAACATCATCAAAAATTCGGCAGAGAATATATCTGACGAAAGAGCAATATACGCGTTTGTCGCTGGTATTAGAAGGAAGGACCTAATCGAGGATTTGGGAAGGACCAATCCAAGAACAATTGCAGCACTCATGGAAATAGCGAATCGCTGGGCAGATGGAGAAGATGCTGTTCAAAATAAACAGCACAGGTCGCCTGAGGACGACCGCAACCGAAATAATTAAAATAGATGGCGTTTTTCTCGACAGTTCTCAGATTATGACGGTCCTGGCCAAATATCGGCTGGCTTCCGAGGAAATAATGGAGAAAATAATCGAGATGACTATCAAAGGGGTAATGAACGAGCGCGGCGACTATAGGGATGCTCCCGTTCTAACGAGACAAAATAGTGGACCAAGGTTCCGGAGACCGTATGTATCACCCGAGGACCTTTTGAACGGACCTTGCCGGATGCATTTCTTTCTCGATAATGCGGGAAGAGACGGTCGGGTCACCTCCGGAAAGAGCTGCCGAACTTTCCTAGCATTGCATAGATATGCGGGTCACGCCAATGCACAGGCAGCAAACAGAAACCCCCAGGGGCCAAGGAGTGAGATTCACCTTCCACCTCCACCCACAATTACAGACGAAAATCGACACCAGTTGCAATTGGCGGCAGCTCCAACCAACGGTCCTTATATCGACACCAATGGGACAGTCTCGATGATTCAGAAGGGCAGACCCTCCAATAGAACTCAAAAAGTGATTTCGCGACAAGTTTACATGGCGGAGAAGATGCCTCCACCAACGGTTGAGTACCTGAATTGGTCGGGGCAAGACATCGGCTTCACCACAGCAGACCACCTGCAGCAAGTTCCACGACCAGGACAATCAGCTTTGATCTTGCTGGCGGTGATTGCAGGATTCGACGTTTCACGGGTGTTCATAGATGGAGGCAGCAGCTTAAACCTCATGTACGCGGATACATTGAGGAAGATGAACATATCTTTGGCGAATCTAAAACCAACTGACACGCGTTTCCATGGCATCACCCCGGAGAAGCCAAGTTATCCATTGGGAAAAATCAGTCTCGACGTTCAGTTCGGTACCCGAGAAAATTACAGAAGAGAAAAACTAGAATTCGAAGTTGTGGATTTCCCGTCACAGTATCATGCTCTGCTAGGACGACCAGCTTATGCCAGATTTATGGCGGTACCACACTACACATACTTATTGTGGAGGCTCCCTGGACCCAACGGCCCAATCATAGTAAAAGGCAGTTTCGCGCTGGCGGATAAGTGCGACAAAGATTTTCATCGGCTGTCAGAAACTTTCGGGATGCAAGCGGAATATATGGCGTCAAGGCTAACAACTGATTATGATGTGTTGCCTGATGGAGGGAGGCCGCTGAAGGAGCCAACCTTCGATACCACCAAGAACTCGAAGGAAGTACAGATTCATCCGACAGATCCCAAGAAGACGACAGCTATCGCAACAAATATGGATAGTGCATAGGAAAGCGTGCTCGTCGAGTTCCTCCGTGAGCGCTGGGAAATCTTCGCATGGTGTCCAGCTGATATGCCAGGAGTACCCAGGGAACTTGCCGAGCACCCTCTTAATGTGGATCCAATGGCTAGGCCAATTAAACAACCTTTGCGGCGTTTTTCGGAACCAAACCGCAAAGCTATCGTTGTCGGAAATTAATCGACTTCGAGAAGCAAACTTCATCAAGGAGCTGCATACGGAGGCCACATGGGTCGCTAACCCAGTCCTGGTCCCGAAGAAAAACACTGACGTCCTTTGCATGTGCGTCGACTTCACGTGTCTCAATAAACATTGTCCAAAGGATCACTTTCCCCTACCGAGGATCGATCAAATTATCGACTCCACAGCGGGATGCGAACGTCTTTCCTTCTTGGACGCGTATTCTGGTTACAACCAGATCCGCCTAAAAGAAGAGGATGAGGTCAAAACAGCTTTCATAACACCTTACGGTGTGTTCTGCTATAAAACAATGCCTTTCGGGTTGAAAAACGCGGGAGCTACTTATCAAAGGATGATGCAAAAGTGTCTTGCCGTATAGATCGGCAGGAACGTTCAAGTATATATTGATGATGTCGTGATTACAACAAAGCAGGGGTTATCTTTAATCCATGATCTTAAGGAAACCTTCGACAACCTCGACAAGTTTCGCCTCAAGCTAAACCCGACGAAGGGTTCCTTTGGCGTTCCCGCGGGAGAACTCCTTGGATACTTGGTATCAGCCAGAGGCATTGAGGCGAATCCTGAGAAGATACAAGCAATTGTGACAATGAGAAAGCCGACGAAGCTTAAGCGAGATACGACGGCGACGGGACGTGTCGCGGCTGCGAGCGGATATGTCGCCAGGCTAGGAGAAAAAGCGCTACCCTTTTATGCGCTGATCAAGCAAGGAGAGAAGTTCGAGTGGAACGAAGAAGCAGATAGGGCATTTGAGCACCTCAAACGCACAATCTCGACACCTCCAATACTGGTGGTGCCAAAAGAAAAGGAACCTCTCCTGTTATATATCGCGGCCACACCTCAGGTTATCAGCACAGTACTTGTGGTAGAAAGAGAAGAAGAAGGGAAACTTCATGGAGTCCAGAGGCCGGTATACTTCATCAGTGAAGTTTTATCGCCTTCAAAACAGAGGTACCCGCATTATCAGAAACTCGCATACGGAGTATTCACAATAGCAAGAAAGTTACGGCACTATTTTTCGGCACACCCGATCATAGTAGTCAATGAGGCACCTCTGTCGAACATCTTGAACAATCCAGAAGCTACAGGCTGTGTCTCCCTTTGGGAATAGAGCTTTCCCCTCGGGACATCACGTATGAAAAAAGAAAAGCAATAAAGTCGCAAATCCTGCCGGACTTTGTTGCAGAGTGGATGGAGCTGCAAAGTACAGGACCCCTGGATTTGTCGAGTACCTGGACTATGAACTTTGACGGGTCCAAGAGGGTAGAAGGAGCTGGAGCAGGCGTGATATTAGTATCACCTCAAGGAGACAAGATGAAATATGTGCTGCGGATGACGTTTTCCAATGCATCCAATAATGAGGTGGAGTATGAAGCACTCTTACATGGGATGAAGATGGCGAAAGCTTGTGGAGCAACCCTCCTAAAAATTTTCGGTGACTCCCAATTGGTGGCTCAACAGGTGATGAACCAGTGCGATGCAGTCAATGACAGCATGATAGCATACAAGGAAGTATACAATGAACTCGAGAAACTCTTTGATGGGTGTGAAGTGAACCACATTAGTAGACTCAGCAACGATGAAGCCGATGTTTTGGCAAACATCGGATTGCAATGCTTAGCAATACCACCAGGTGTATTTTGGGAGGAGATAAGCGAAAGGTCAACTAAGGTGAGGAAAACATCGAAACAGCCAAAGAAGAAGCTCGAGAAAGACTTGGGGGCTCCAGTAGAATCAGAAGCAAATACGTCGGAAGAAGAAGGGGAATCACATGAGGTGATGATGGTTCAAGTTCCTTGGATGCAGGTTTACGTCGCATATATCCTAAGGAAAGAGATACCCGAAGACCCAGTAGAAGCAAGGCGAGTTATTCGACGATCCAAAGCTTTTATTGTAGTCAAAGGAGAGCTGTACAAGCGAAGTATATCGGGAGTATTGCAGAGATGCGTTACACCTGAAGAAGGAAGAATTATCCTGAAGGAGGTACACGAAGGAGTGTGTGGACACCACGCAAGCAGTCGAGCAATAGCAGCCAAGGTCTTCAGGGCAGGATTCTATTGGCTCACTACAATAGAAGATGCGAAGGACATAGTGCGTACTTGCGATGCGTGCCAAAGATTTGCGGCAAAACCTCATTCTCCGGCAGCAGAGTTGATGCCAATACCTTTGTCCTGGCCGTTTGCACAATGGGGTCTCGATATGGTGGGGAAATTACATAAGGCATGGCCAGGAGGATATGTATACATGCTCATGGCTGTCAACAAGTTTACTAAGTGGATTGAGGCAAAACCGATAACTTCGCCAGATGCAGCATCGGTGGTAAGCTTTGTTAAGGGCATCGTTTTTCGTTTTGGCGTCCCCCACAGCATTGTCATGGACAACGGCAGCAATTTCACCTCCAAGGAATTCAAGGCATATTGCGCAGAGGTAGGCATCAAACTACACTTTGCATCAGTTGCGCACCCGCAAACCAATGGTCAAGTCGAGAAAGCAAACGGTATCATCTGCAATGGTATCAAGAAACGATTGTTGACACCTTTGGAGAAAGCTCGACACACCTGGCCAGAAGAGTTGCCTAGCGTGTTGTGGAGTATACGGACAACACCCAA